>NC_092232.1:17144027-17226527 GCF_036320965.1 Panulirus ornatus
CCCCCCAACCCCTTTCTCCTGCCTTGGGCTTATCAAACGTCCCACTTCTCTCCAAATTCCGATCTTTATCCATGCCACCTCCTCATTCCTACGTCAACATTAACTGTACATAGTCTAATTTTTTCTATCCGTTAAGGATTTCTGCACAAAGCCTTGCATACCTCCTCCTCTATCCATTCCCACTTTATCCTTATCGTCTGTTAAGTAAACCCTTATCTTAGGTCAACCCAACCCTCATCCCTCAGCGTAGCGAAATGGCTCAATCCCTCTCTTTCTCCCTCTATATAGACCTCCATCATCCCATACTACTCACTCTCCATCACCTGAGGCGCTTCGTTATAGTTTCACATTCATGTTCACCTCATCATATATTTTTCAGCTAGAGTATATTATAAGCAGCTCTATAACTGTCATGTCACCCTTGTCCTCCATTGGTTTTTCTTTTTCTCTCTTTTATCCTGTTTGTCTGCCGCTTCCTCTTTCACCTAAAGATTAACTTGAGCTGCCATCGTTTTGTCCGCTGTCATGTCTCCCCTTAGTTACCTAAAGCACTTCACTTCCTCCAGCTTCTCCTCATTCGCACTCATACTTCATCACGTGGCACATTAACTCTCAACTTCTTCCTTTCACACACTCTCCAGAACTCACACACCAGCTTCTGAAGTTCCTTTCCTCGAGTCTGCCACCAGGGAGCCCACTCAAGTATCAAATGACTCACCTCTTAGGCCACCACCCCTCCTCACCCTCTGTAGTAGACGGTAGACCTACTTCTCTCTCGACGAGACCCTCGCATTCACCTCCCTCACAACACCATCCATAAACGGATCATACGACCAAAGTGACATCGTACACTTTGACACAGACCTACATTCACTCTGAACCACTCACCCTCCTCCCTTGGTGCTAACACACGTGCCGTATCATCAAAAACTCCTCACTGTATCTAGCAGCTTTCCTACCCCTCACATACATTCTTAGCACCTTCCACTAAGCACCTCTGTCCAACCTACTCATATGCTTTCTTCAGGTCTATGAATGCCACATGCACATCTCTCTCCTTCTCCAAGTATTTCTCACACATTATTTTCAAGCACACGCCTGGTCTACACATTCTCTACCATTGTACCATACTCTTCCCCAACCCGATTACTCGTGTATGTTACCTCCTTTCCAATACACCCTCTCTCATACACATATAATACAGTAATTTCAACGTCCACTTTTTCCTCCCTTGCCTTTAAGTAACGGCATTATATAGGTATTGTGCCAGTCCTCAGGCACTTAGGCCGCACAAACACTGAAAAATCATGAGATAAAAGCACGACAACGCTGTCACCCACCCAGCTCTTCCTTGAGAACCTCGGCTTCAATGCTATCCACTCCCGCTGCTTCGCCACACTTCATCTCACGCAAGAGACATACAGCGAGAGACAGGGGAAAGAAAGAGATACGAGTTAATTCCCTCAGAGTCGGAAAACGTAAATTAATCTTTCTTCACTTCATAAGACGTTAATGAACGCTACGCTAAGAGTAATATAATACTCTGTGCTTAATCTTGAATTATCTTCTTATCACGAAAGCCGGGCGAAACCGCGCAAAAGTCAGAGGGAGGGCGGGCTTGGTTGTGGTTTGGGGGAGGGAGAGCAGTGGTTTCGGTGCATTACACGCGGTCGACAGCTAGAGAATGGATGTGAGTGGATGCAGCCTTCCTTCGTCTGCTCTTATCGTACCTACCTCGATAACCCGGGAAACGGCGATGACATAAGTGTGTGTCTATATATACATACATACATATATATATATACACATATATATATATATATATATATATATATATATATATATATATATATATATATATATATATATATATATATATATATATTAGTTATCTAAAGGTTAGGGCTTGGTAGGGAAGGAAATGCCAGTTCTACGTCATGGGTGAGACTTGGAGGAGAATATGGCCACTGAACTGGTCCACCCAGGTGTTAATGGCACACTTAAAGACGTCATAAATCTCGGCCACTCCTTCGGCAGGACTTAAGAATCACTCTGGAGATCTCGTAAACCTAAATTTCACCTTAAATCATGTAGAATGTTAACCTGACGGACTCATAACACGGTAGCTTATGATGTGTCAACTGATTATGCAGTGGCGGGAAAACCTAAGATTTGAAAACGTTTAATCACACACACACACACACACACACACACACACACACACACACACACACACACATATGAGTCACCGTGGCGTAGTGGCTCGCCCCGCAATCTAGCTTTCCCACAGGGCCCGAGTTCGAGTAACGGACAGCAGCAGCCGGCTCAAAGCCGACCAGCTAGGCTAGGTGTTCATCCTCACTCCCCATGTAGAAGAGGTGGTCGATGGCGTAAACCGAGGTGTGCATGTATATATGCATAAAGTTAAGACATGGTATATATGAATGGTTAAGCAAGAGACGAGGCAAAGACGAGCGGAAAAACTCTCTCTCTCTCTCCCTATGACACAGATTGTCATAAAAAATAACATACACACACACACACACACACACACACGGACCCAATCCCAGCATGCCCTTATAGAGCGCGGGTCTGCAGGGTGAAGCGCCCTCTGCCGTGCTATGGACATGTCCAAGATCCCGGCCCACGCTTCACACCGCTCCAGGCGAGTGACATAGATCTGTACAGCCGGCAGCACCAACTACTGCGGTGGGTGGGGACGTCCTCCGATATGTTCATCTGGTCGTCGAAGCCACAAAACTTGACAAAGTGACGACGAGTTTGACCGTATCTTCTTCGGTATACGAGCAACCTTTCTACGGGCTAAAGTCTGGGTAATTTTCTTTCGTATCTCCTTTGATCAATCATTTATCATAACGTGACTATCATTTTATATCTGTATTCCTTCAATCCCTCTTACTAGGTTATCATTCATCTCATGTTTCCTATCTCTATCCCTCCCATTTCTCTCTTTTCCGATTTTCTCCCCTCAATTCTCTCCCTCTCTCTCCGTCTAAACACTCCTCTACTTCACGAACGAGCACTCGTTGACCCCTTAACTGCATCGTGGACGGTGGAAACACCCTCCTGGCGAATAGTTTTCCAATGCAGCCGCTCCTTCTCCGATGGAAGGATACAACCTGCCTCCGATGAGGATGACTGGTCACCTGAATCTCGTTACAGCTTGAGTAGCAGCTTGCCAGTCCAATCAGCTCGGGTCGACTATCCTCCCCTTGTGGCATACAACGTTCCCTCGGAAGGCTCCAGCCCACGACAGAGGCTACAAATCTACTCCACACTGTTCTTATGGTCCCAGAAACTCTCGTCTTCAAACTGCCGTAACCACAGTTCGCTGACGCACCACTTAAACTATGCAAGGTATTTTTCTTGATTGTGCATTTATAACGAAAATAATATATATATATATATATATATATATATATATATATATATATATATATATATATATATATATATATATATATAAGGCTACTATCATGCGAAATGAGTACGACGCCGCTTTCACAGTGATGGTTTTATCGACAGTAAACACAAAAATCATTAGCGTCATCGTCCCTTGCAAGCCCCACTGAGGGCCACACCTCGTCTTCTCTCGGTCATAAAGCGACAGCATACGGCCAGCCTCCCCAGGCCGCAATGAGGAAAACTTTTAGGATCTTGACCTACTTTTCGCTCGCAATGTCACTAAATGTAAAATGAGACCCAAATTCTATTTTTTCCCCCTCCCTCACCGACACCAACACTTGATCGTATATATTTCCAATGAAATAAAAAGGGAAAACTAGAAAAATAAAAATGTACTTCAGATCCCTGTATAAACAGGTAACATAGAGTGCTTGTGTATGATTCAGTATTAAGGCAATTATTCTCATATATGTTATCTAATTCTGGACTGTTATCAAGCCTGATGGAACAGGCAAGACTTTTTAGACACCTGAAAATACTCGATAACTCAGGTTAAAGATGAGAAAAGTTACCAGCAGTGGCATTTATGATATATGTGGCGGACGAGAAGCCTTGGCGATAGAGGTCCCGTTACGAAGGAAAAATTCAAAACTAGACATATCATAGGAAAAGAATGATTTGCTACGTGTTAAACCAGCACGAGTCAAAACGGTGCTGAAGAATTCCTTCTCTACACAAAGAAAAAAAAAAAATAAAACCTAATCCTGCAGAAAATTACGTTCAAATAAATTAAAAGTTTATTTATTTTTTAACATGAAAAGTTTTTCTTTTTTTTTTTCGTTTTTCGTCTTCACTAAAAGCTGAACTTCTTTACCTCAGCAGCTGGTAAGGACCAGACTACGGTCTCCCCTTACGAAATAAGGATTTAACTCTTGTTTGCTCTGTGTCTCATCTGATAGCAGGGGCCTCCACGGGGGAAGAGAGGAGGAGGAACACAGCCAACCGGGACCACGGGATTAAGCCAAGTCCCGAGTGGCTTAAAGACATGAAATAAAACCGAGAAACTAAATTAAGAAAATGGAAAAAAAAAAAAAACTGATGATTCAAACAATGATGAACATTACCACAAAAATAAAATTTGTCAAACGAAAGTCAACTAACGAATCAATTGCCTTGACATACGAGGATGAAAGGGGGTGATCTTAACCAGGAAATAGGGCCAATTTGAGGGAGATTCTGAAGGAGCAATGCAAAGACGAATGTGCAGAGGTGAAAATGAGGAATTTTACAGAAGGCTTAACCTCCTGAGTGCGACAACTTAAGCCCTCACGTACGATAACTTAAGTCAACATAGTCGATGGTTAACTTCTCATACCCAAGGAGTACAAGTCGTCGTGTATGGTACAATTCGCCGTATTAAGAGGTCAATGAGAAGGTCGTCGTAATGTGACCTGGCGACGGCAGTACAGAGAGTACTAAGTGCACACAGTAAATATCAGTGGCGCACATGGTTAACTTACAGATTTACTAAAGAAAAATAAGGCAGAAAAATCGACAGCCAAGAGCTCTGTTATTTGAAAAGCAAAACAATCTCTCTCTCTCTCTCTCTCTCTCTCTCTCTCTCTCTCTCTCTCTCTCTCTCTCTCTCTCTCTCTCTCTCTCTCTAAGGTTTTCATCCTAACCTATACTAGCCTAAAAAAAAAAAAAGCACATCTAACTCTACAGTTAACAAGACGTGCATAAAAAGAAAGTCTATTTGATAGAGGGATGTACAGAATCTGGATTCCACACCGTGTCTTTAAACTTTATCTCATTTCGTCTCGTACATCTCCTCCTCTCCACATCCGAGAGAGAGAGAGAGAGAGAGAGAGAGAGAGAGAGAGAGAGAGAGAGAGAGAGAGAGAGAGAGAGAGAGAGATTAGGAATGGTCCACAGATGAACTCATTTGCTTCTTTTCCGTAACATATCCCTTACCTCGGTGGCCTATCTGATGAAATAAATTCTTCCAGACGTATTTGGAATATAAGATTTTCGTGCACTGTTCCAACTCTGAAAGAGATTCGAGACTTTCATATGACAATGATGGCTAAGTTCTCTTTATCTATCGATGGCACGACTTCCACAGTGGTCAGTTAATAACCTCGCCAGATCAAATCTATTAAATAATGTTCCACTCGCGTATGTTCTGCCCACAGAGAGAGAGCATGATTTCCAGGAACCGATTTTGCTGTAAATGATTTTTTTATGGAAAGGTGTTTACTCAATTTTTTTTTTTTTGAGTTAAAGAGAACTCATGCGTCCATATGAAGCTAATCTTTATAGGTGATACTGGGAACCATATTCTCTCTCTCTCTCTCTCTCTCTCTCTCTCTCTCTCTCTCTCTCTCTCTCTCTCTCTCTCTCTCCATCTCACACGACTCGTTCTTCTCAACTCTATGATCTCTCTCTCTCTCTCTCTCTCTCTCTCTCTCTCTCTCTCTCTCTCTCTCTCTCTCTCTCCCTCTCACACGACTCGCTCTTCTCAACTCTATGATCTCTCTCTCTCTCTCTCTCTCTCTCTCTCTCTCTCTCTCTCTCTCTCTCTCTCTCCATCTCACACGACTCGTTCTTCTCAACTCTATGATCTCTCTCTCTCTCTCTCTCTCTCTCTCTCTCTCTCTCTCTCTCTCTCTCTCTCCCTCTCTCTCTCTCTCTCTCTCTCTCTCACACGACTCGTTATTCTCAACTCTATGATCTCTCTCTCTCTCGACTCGTTCTTCGCAACTCTATGAGACTTCCCCCGGGGTCTCGAGAGGTCTCGCTCTGCCTTCGAGCAAAGCCTCGTCGTTAGGGTACTCGTAAACAAGTGCTGTGCGCGGCCAGTGTGACAAGATGTGTCTGATACTGTCTCATCACCGAGGGTGTCTCCATAACCCGATTGTTCCCCCAAAATGATGATGATGAAATGTAAACTTCTCGTATCTTGAAGACTTTGGCGAACGAGTTTTCCCCTCAAAATCTTCAGTCATAACTCCCTAGGAATCACAACGGGGTGTATTCGAAGCCCAGAAGGAATTTCCTGAGGGAAATCCATAGACCTCATCGCCAACTGGAACTTCCCTCTGTGAGAAATGGACGGGACGTTTTCTTATATCCCCAGAAAAATCACATTGTGAGCATTTTATGGAAATGGAGGCCTGAGAACTGTATTAGAAAACGAAGTTTTTTTTTTTTCTTTTCCTGTCTGTAAGATATTCGCAGATACGTCAGGCCATCTGAAGCCTCAGGGAAACCAGATCATCTGGTGGCTGTGAGAGGACTGTGTCCTGAGGGTGTGTGTGTGTGTGTGTGTGTGTGTGTGTGTGTGTGTATGGGGGCGCCCAAGCCTACACCTGGCCAGACTGATGATGGTGTGTGGGGTGGGGAAGACAGGGTGGGATGAGGAGGAGGAGGAGGGGAGGAAATGGTAATGTGGGAAGTAACATTCCCCCCCCCCCCAAGTATAAAAAGACGAAGTTCATAAACTTCCTTGCAGCAGTTTTCGAATATATGTGACATACGCACAAACGCGGGAGACAGCGACAAAGTATAAAAAAAAAAAAAAAAAAAAAAAAAAAAAAAACGCACAAAAAAATCTACTGGTCGAAAATATGATCTATCAGACACCTACAAAATATTAGAGAGAGAGAGCGAGAGAGAGAGAGAGAAAGAGAGAGAGAGAGAGAGAGAGAGAGAGAGAGAGAGAGAGAGAGAGAGAGAGAGAGAGAGAGAGAGAGAGAGAGAGAGAGAGAGAAACTCGAGCACATATTCTCTCGTTAATCTCTCAACGTGACATAATTTCTCTCACCTTCCTTTCGCAGTTCTTCAAATATCTGTCTTACTTTACACAAGACGGAAATTCCTAACAGCTCTTACTTCCCTCTCAGTCAGTCTGTTGTCCTTGTTCCATCCCCCTTATAAGTCCATGCTCTCATATATCTTAAATCATATCTTAGTATCTTACATACCTTCATAATCTGTTCTCAAGTGTATCATATCATCTTTATAATGTCCTGGACACCCATAAAAGGAGCACAAAGGAATGGCAAAAACAACAACAACAATAACAACAACAACAGACTATTTGATATGGAAGAGGTGATGAGACACTTTGAGCTGCGTCTCTGAAGAGTGGAGGTGCAATGTTTGAAAAAGAGAAATACCTGGAAACTTTGTGTATTCACAGTGGTGTTGATAATGACAGTCGTGGACACGAGACGATGTACATGTCAACTCTATTCTTGACCGAAAATTTGGTGTTGCTTTCAGATACTCTTAATGGAGTTAGAATTATTATCGAGTCATTCCTTATGTGAATAAATCCTCCTCAAGAGGAAATGACTCCACCTCATACGAAGCAAAATTGTTTGTCTATGAGCATGTATTCAATACCACGAGTGATCTCAGATTGATCCAGCTTTAACAGGCTGATTCGATGGAGAATATCCAAGCCTTATGATGATTCTGAATACCTACATCAAATCACTTCCTAAGCTTCTCTTCTAAGCTGATCTAGTTTAGGATACACAAGATTTTTGTTCCTCGGTCAGGGAATCGTCTTGGTTCCTCGTGGTTGAACTTGCTACTACACTAATGACTATATATGTCACCTACAAACCCAGTCCTGTCAGTCTATCTACGTCAGAACACAGCTGTAGAGCTCATCAGTTTATCTCTACGTCATCTCAAAGCTATAGAATATCAGATTGTCTGTGTCAGCTTACAACTATAAGGCTCATCAGTCTGTCTACGTCAGTGTGCAGCAGCTGGGACTGTCTGTTACTTTGCCTGTGGCAGCTTGCAGTTTGTTATTATCGTTCAGTAACGGTAACGTTCATCATTATGTCTATGTCGGCTGGGAGCCACTTTGTCTCTATCAACTTGCAGCTGTAGAGTATAATTTCTGTCTATGTCAGCTTGTAGCTATGTAGCTCAGCAGTTTGTGTATGTCGTCTTGCAGCTATAGAATCTATCAGTTTGTCTATATCAGCTTGCAGCTACAAACGTTTCATATCCGTTGCAGCTTCATTTCCCCAGCTTAGTATCGTCACCAACATTTGATATCTTGCAACTCAAGTTGGCTATCAACGCCACTATCTTCTTTGACTACTGTCATTGATATCGTCCTACTACGTGCCTGGGTACCTTGCGTTATCTCCAGGTGTACTTGTCCATCTGTGTCCTGTGCATTATAGTGCACGACCTCCCATATCTCTTCCTTATAACCGGTCTTGGAATCGCTCCTTCCACGCGGCCTTCGTACCACTCCCCTCCACATGACCTCTCTACCACTCCCCTCCACACGACCTCTCTACCACTCCCCTTCACACGACCTCTCTACCACTCCCCTCCACACGACCTCTCTACCACTCCCTCCACACGACCTCTCTACCACTCCCTCCACACGACCTCTCTACCACTCCCTTCCACACGACCTCCCCAACCCCTGGCCTCCCTCCGCAAAGCACATTATCGTTCTAAGCTCTCGCCTAATCTTTTTTACACCGCTCTTCCCTGCTTGATCTTCATGGTCGCCCTCACTGACATACTTACTGGACTTTCCATTAACCTGTTCCTTCTTTTTAAACACAAACACACAATGTACATGGTGCTACCGGATCCCGCCTGCTTAGGCTTATTAAGTGAGTGTAAAGTTACCTTAAGCGAGGCTGTATCCTCGGCAGTTGACGCAATCTCTTCAAGGAACTTCTCGCTCCAAAGGAGTCCATCTTTTCTCTGCTTCTGATTGTAGCGCAGCGTCGCAAGTAACTGTAAAGGGCGTCCCAGGGTGGTACAATAATGATAATAATTTATATATATATATATATATATATATATATATATATACAAAGATTTATTACAATACAAGACAAAGCCAGTCCAGAATATTGTGAAGAAGTATCCAGTGAAATCGCAACACATTTGGATACTCTGCGGTTGGGACTGCCGCACCAAAGTGTATATAAAAATGTCACAGGAAAAAGACTTCGAAACGATATCTGATCGTCCATTATACCCCAGTTATATATATAGGTGTGGGCTTTAATTCTGTACAGAAGATATATATGACACAGGATTCTATCTGACCGTTCCTCTCTGCTTCTCCTCAATACAATCAAACCTCCCATCGTCCCCTCGCTGCTGTAGCTTAAGACCGAGTTCCTCGATGTCATTTAATATTGGATCCTCCTCGTACACAAGGCTCCATGTACCTGTTGGTTCCTCCATTCCTCTTGCACACAAGGATCCATGTACCTGTTGGTTCCTCCGTTCCTCCTCATACACAAGGTTCCATGTACTCCCACATTACCTCTCATCTTCTCTGAAGAACAGTTTGAGAATTTTGGGGAATGCTTCCAATGAAACTGGAATACTGCAACAACCGCTACTCCTCTAGCAGCGATAACACTACCCGCACACAAGTTCTGTGTCTTCCACATACCATATCCTTTACGTCGTTGTCCTCAAAAATTCAATATGTTGGTTCTTGCACAGTTCCGAAGGTCAGCTAGAGGCATACTTTCTCAAGTACTTCACGGCTTTACATCTTCAAGAGGAACCACACATACACACACACACACCTGCCTTGCTCTCAATTTCACCCGAGTCACCTTCCAGAGTTCTGGGTCTACAGACCATCTCCACACGCAACTGTTGGCACCGTGTGGCACTCTCACACAGGTCTGGTCTGCTGACCCTCTCTCCATACGGGACTGTTAGTCGTCATCTGATGTCAAATTTCGAGATTCATGCCATCATGGAGCAGAAGGAAGTCAGGCAATAAATCAGGTATAGGTTACGATAACCAAGTCTTACAGAGACATTGCTGAGTTACGGTACGACAAAATGCCATAAACACCTTTTTGTTAATAACCTTATTGTCATCCAAGAGGCCATAATGTTGCCGATTTTAGGATCAGATAGATCCAACTCTCTTTCTGCAGAGGAATGAGTATCTCTATGTACTCAAGACAGTGGTGTAGCACACCCTGGCTGTGTGCGCGCGTATATGTGTATGTGTATGTGTGTGTGTGTGTGTGTGTGTGTGTGTGTCCCAACCCATCATCTTTTATCTCACGAGGACCAGCAATCTCTGGTTTACGACCCCGTCAAGGCTGCTCTTAAGTGGAGGAGAAGGTCCAGACGGTGCTGCTCCTGCTCCCACCTCCAACCACCCACCCACGCCTCCATCTCTGCCCTCCCTCCACCCACGACACGACCACGCAACTCTTGACGTCATAGGTGTTTCCTTACGTCAATAATATTCTTTCTTTAATGCTGGTGACAACGGATAAATTATATTCATGCAATGAATATAAAAATTGGTTGGAATTTTAATATGTTAGTTTTACAACTAACCTGGTTAACTCTGTTCAGCTCATCCATTATCTTTCGGCAGCATTTTTTGTCTACTGTGACTGTGTGTGTGTGTGTGTGTGTGTGTGTGTGTGTGTGTGTGTGTGTGTGTGTGTGTGTGTACATGTATACCTACCAGGCCCCTTGGCACAGAAACCCTTATCAAAGACCGGCCCTTGTTGTCTGGTGCGTCATTTGGCACAGGAGCTCTTGTCAATGACAGCCCCCCCATCCCCCCACCCAAGTCATCTGGTGTGTCATTACAGGCACATTTCACCCCTCTCTCTCTCTCTCTCTCTCTCTCTCTCTCTCTCTCTCTCTCTGTGGTGACGTTCATGTATCAGGGCTGACCTGGAGGAGTGGGTGAAGGTGGGAGTCCCCGGGACGGGACGTAACGCCGCCGGGAGAGAATGATGACACACTCCTGCTCTCCTCCCTCCCGCTTCCCTGCCCAGCCATAACTCACTGTATGGAGAAGTGAGACGAGTGGTCCGTGTGACTGTGGTGGCTGGTGGTGGTGGTGCAGGAGGCTGGCGGTACTGGAGCTAAAGAAGACTGGTGGTGGAGGTAATGGTGGAGGCTGGAGGACGTGGCTGTAGTGAAGTTGTGGTGGTAATGGAGGCTGCTACTAGAGTGGTGGTGATGGTGATGGTGGTGCTAGAGCAGAGGTCTGGTGTAATGGTGGGTAGTGGTGGTGGTGATGCCATATATATATATATATATATATCAATGATAACGACACTAGGTCCTGTTTCCTTTGGGAAGAGTAGCGCCCACCATGGCCGGCAGACGGCGCCCTCAAACTATCAGTACAGGAAATACCTACAATGTGCAACTTTTCCTCCTGAGGTTCAACCTTCCAATCACAAAGGGTCAGGACTTGGCCTGAGGGACACCGCTGCTTACTGCAACGACCTAGATAACCAAGAAGCTGAACCTGTTTGTCTTTTGATTTAATTCTAAGTCCCTCATCATGAGCAGACAGACAGACAATCTTGCTATTCCTCTACGAAAAGAAAGTGACACTGAAGAGGAATCCACCAGTAAAGATTGGGTACTAACACTATGAAAAACGGTTCAGCGTAGTTCCCATTTTCTTTTTTCTTATAGCGCTCCTCTGGAGTACTCTTGGCGACATTCAACTGTTTTCTGGAGACGTGAATGGTCACGCGGCTTCAAAAAGCGCCTGGTTTGTAAACCTCGTACCCCCGGGGTTTCGAACCCTGTTCAGGAACCACAGACCTTTTTATTGAACGCCAGTTGATTAATAGCAGAGGAGTGATTTATGTTAATGTCGCGATAGTTTAATCGATATAAGGACTGTGAGGGAGGGTGGAAGGTGGCGGGGGGAATGATGTACCCAGTCTGGTTACGGAGCTGCATCAGCGCTGCTTGTCTGATGGCCAGAGAAAGTGCTGGTTGTGTGTTGATGCCCAGAGAACGTCATAATACAGCCCTGTATCTGTGTCAGTATCCTCCGTAGCTGTAGTTTCGTAAACGTTTATAACTTACCAAACCACCACAAGTGTCTATCACAAAACTGAGGTAGTGAGGATGCTGGTGTTTGTGGTAGGCTGAGGGTGTTAGGATACTGTCGTTTGTGGTAGTGTATGGTTGGCTGTGGTAGAAATGATGCTGGCGCTACGTTCGTGTGGATGGATGAGGTAGTGAGGACGCTGGTGTGTGTGTGTGTGGTAGTGTATGGTTGGTTGTGGTAAAAATGATGGTGGTGTTTGTGGTAGCTGAGGTGTGTGTGTGTGTGTGTGTGTGTGTGTGTGTGTGTGTGTGTGTGTGTGTGTGGTTGGCTGAGGTACTGAGAAAGCTGGTGGTGTGGTGGTTTGTGTGTGGGTGTGTCACTGGACCTGCAACTAGCATGATTGTGTTCCTCACCTTAACACACACTCTTTCTCTCCCGCCCTCTCTCTCTCTCTCTCTCTCTCTCTCTCTCTCTCTCTCTCTCTCTCTCTATCCACCCCCTTCTCCTGAATTCCTCTACTCTCTCTCTCTCTCTCTCTCTCTCTCTCCCTCTCTCTCTCTCTCTCTCTCTCTCTCTCTCTCCAACCCCAAGCCACAACAAACCTGGCTGGGCAAGGGGGGGAGGAGTTCCTTAAGGAGCCAGCAGCCACTGTCCATACGAATATCACAGTTCGTTTGCGCTCGCTGGACCCTCCAAAAGCAGCTTCTCTGACTCGCTTCCCCCCCCCCCCCTCCCCAGTCTCTTCTTTGGTTTACATCCACTCTAATCCGGCAAGTTCCTGGAGGGGTCACTTGGCAATGTTGGCTGCTCGGCGGCGCGAGACGACACGCTCGGTAAGTTTAGGATTCACCATCACATCAAGAATTTCCAGTATTCTGGGCCTCAAGGCAGAGCAAACTACTGCGTTTATTAACAATTATAATTTGCAGTTTCCAGCACATCGCTTTTATGTCGTTTGCACAGAGAGAGGGAGAGGGAGAGAGAGAGAGAGAGAGAGAGAGAGAGAGAGAGAGAGAGAGAGAGAGAGAGAGAGAGAGAGAGAGAGAGAAAGTGGGTGTGTTCGCGCCCCCGCCACAAGACAAGAGCAGTGCAACTAACCTCCGGGACAACACTGCAAAACCGAAGTCCAAAAAGATGAAACTGGTGATATTAACGTTTTGTCAATACTCGCTCGAGTGGGAGGAGCGGTCAGGCAGACGAGACTCACGAGAGATGTATTATCGTATATAGAGTCTTCTTGTGAGGGGGTGGAGCGGGAAATGTTTAGTATCTGTTATCATCCAGGTCAGCAGAACAAGTCGGCAGGTCGGTTATGTAGAGGGAGGGACACTGGGAGAAGCAAGAGCCATACCGAAATCATCGGAAAGATGGAAGGAATGAATATGATGTTCATCGGACGCATGGGTGTGTCGTAGAGAGATGTCAAAGAGGGAAAAGATGACAACGAAAGACGAGTGAAGACGGAGAGCGTGGTGGACGCTGGAACGGGTCGTTCAGTATGGCTATAATGGATCATTCGGATGGACGAGAAGCAGACGTCAATAGACAGAAGGTAATATACATCAGGTCGTCATAGGGAGGAATGAGTGTGTGAAGGACATCAAGAGAAATGAGGCAGGGAGGAATAGGCCACGATGCAAGGCAGATGGAGGGAGGAATATTACGGGATGCAATGGGAGGAATATTGTGGATAACGAGGAAGACGTACAGTCACCAGGGGTAAAGAGTTATTAAAGAAGACGAAGGGTAAAAGGTTGCGGGAAATATGCAAGAGTAAAAATGGGTTCTCCAAAGGAGAAGCAAAACGGGTCTCCAAGGAAGGTGTATAACGGGTCTCCAAGGAAGGGGTATAACGGGTCTCCAAGGAAGGTGTATAACGAGTCTCCAGGGAAGGGGTATAACGGATCTCCAAGGAAGGGGTATAACGGGTCTCCAAGGAAGGTGTATAACGAGTCTCCAGGGAAGGGGTATAACGGATCTCCAAGGAAGGTGTATAACGGGTCTCCAGGGAAGGTGTATATTCGGTGTCTACGGAGGGTTAGGGCAAGTTGCCAAGAGGCATATGTTAGGAGTATAACATTTGTCATCAGATGCAAGAGCGAGTATAACGGGTCACTAGGAAGCTTGTCGGGGCACTACATCCTGCCACCACAGAAGAAAAAAAGCAAGAGAGAGAGAGAGAGAGAGAGAGAGAGAGAGAGAGATGTACTCTTCTTGGTGATCTCTCTTGGCATAACAGGTTTCTCAAGAGCCGAAATCAGCTTTGCCTCTCGTATCTGTACTTGTTCCAGGTTTTTCCTCGTCCTTCTCCTGCAGCTTGGGGACCAGAACCGGCCTGTACATTCAAGGTGGGGTCTTGTCTAAACATTAAAAAAAATTCATAAATGTTTCCGGTATTTTGTGGTCGGTATTCTATTCTTTTACGTGAAACTCAGACTGCGGCACTATCATTTGCTGCTATACGCTGTATAGTCACACTCTAGATTATCAAAGGTGACTCAAAGACCATTCTCTTCAATGTGCTTTAGTATTCTCATCTCCATGAGTGATTAACTTCACATTTATCTATGTTACATTTTATCTGCCTTTTGTCCCATCACGCTGTTAAGTGTCTGAACATAAAGCTCTTTGACTTATCTCACAGTCTGCCTCACTTATACCTCCAAGTCTTTTTTTTTTCTATCATCGTCTGATTTGGATGTCTTAGATATGAAACCTGATTCAAGATGTAAATCTATGAAAAAAAAAAAAAAAAAACGAAGGTAAGGAAGGGACCGATCCCTGTGGTACACCACTCGACAATTTCAGCCAGTCTGAGGCTTCACCATGTATGACTACATGTTGCTTTCTGTTGGTGAGCCAGTCACTAATACGTAAATACGTCGTTCAAGGATTAAGATGGACATCACTCAACTGTCATTTTCTTTTTATTTGTGCCGGTATTGGCAGCTGGTTCTCATTCTGTGAGCGGTAGCGCAAAAAGGGTTACAGAGGGTTTTGGTCAGATCCCTCCCAGTGGGCTGATATTCAGTACATAAATTGTTACAAAAATTGGTTCAGTATATAAGTTAAAAGCAAAAAGATAATGTAATCATGAGTTACTTTTCCGTACTAATAAGTTCTTTTTGTTGCTTAAAATATTTGTGAAATTCCTAAAGGTTATTCTAACAAATTAAATCATATTTTTATGTCTATCTTTACTCTGTCTCATGAACTTTTCTTTTTTACATCGCCTTTGTAATTTCATGAGTTATTGATGATTTCCACCGTTTTTCATCAACTTGGATTTCTTCTACGAAATGGTATTTTTCAATGTTCTTAATCATCAAGGATGGTTTTAAGTTTGGCTCTTTTCATCATTTATAGTACATCTATCCTCAATAACGAGTAATTTGCTTTTAGAAACACTCTACATACCTTTCACCGTATCAACATGAGAGCTTTATTTAGCTACAACAGCTAGTTTCATATCTTGCTTTCTTAAAGTTGCCTCTTTCTTTGATCTAGGACAAAGAGTTTGTTGTCATTAACTTCAAATCTTGTATTTACCTCTAGTCTAATAATATCATGTTTGCTATTTCCCAAAGCTTCGCCTGCCCTCGCAGGAGTTGTCATGTCGGTGGTGAGGGCATAATTGATTTATCAAGCCCCTGGTCTAAAGAAAAAAAAATGTGTCTTACAATCAGGCTAACTGGGAGAGAGAGAGAGAGAGAGAGAGAGAGAGAGAGAGAGAGAGAGAGAGAGAGAGAGAGAGAGAGAGAGAGAGAGATTGGTCCGTAGCGGAAAGGAGATTGCAAAGAGTCGTAAGAAGGGAGGAGGAGGAGGAGGAGGGAATACACAGGGCTAACAAGGAGACACAAAAGTACGACGAAAAAAAAAAAAGATGTAACACAGCAGGAAGGAAGACACAGTGGGTTATGAGGGCAGTAAACTGGAGCACCAGAGGAGGAGGAGGAGGAGGCTTGGGTGCAGCCAGATAAGGGCACCACATCTCACCTGCCCAGCCACCCTGCCAACCGGTAGGTAACTAGTGGGAGCGAGACACCACCGCCCGGGCCCCGTGCTGGTCTGCCACACACACACACACACACACACCTTCAACAGCTCATCGTTCAGAGGAAACGTCAGGAGGGTAATTACGTCTCTTACTACAAGACCCAAATTTTCTTCGATCCCTCACTATTTCGAGCTAGTTGCGCTTCGGAATATGTTCCCTGCACGACAGCAGCGTACGACGCCGTGGAAGTGGCACATCGGGTGGGTTATGGGCAGAGAACAGACGCACTTCACCTCACTACCGAAACTGTTGTTCAAGGAGATAAATTCGACTGTCAGCGTAAATACACACACACACACACTCACAAGAACATTTAGATTTCCCGTTCCTCTTGCCACCACACCTTATAAACAAGCTCTGGCTTAACTTGGTTCCTTTCTCGTTGATCTACTTTTATTCGGCCATAAATCAATTCCTACTGTTGTTAACAGTCATTTCCATACGTACTCTGCGCCGCACACCTCCCAATGTACTACTACGCACGTAGTCCATATTTAACGTCAGAAAGTGCTATGTGGTATAAGGATACAGCTTTTCAGTTTACCGCAACCTAGGAGCAATGCAGGAGCAACACACACACACACCCACACACACACTCTTCCTCTCCTCTCAAGACTCTGCGTACATTTCTACGGGTACTTATCACAGATATCAGTGTATTCTCTTCTGAACTTGTCTCTACGGTAGCCACCAGCTTGGCCAGAGTAATGTACCTTCCAAGGAAAAAAATAAGGTGTGTGTGTGTGTGTGTGTGTGTGTGTGTGTGTGTGTGTGTGTGTGTGTTTGTGTGTGTGGAGGGTGGGCGGCTCCCTGCTATGAAGGAGGTCAAGCTGTCGAACTGCTGTGGGGAGGCCACCATGTATCTGGCCCGGCAAGTCCCACACACACCCCTCACCAACCCTCTCCACCCCCGTCCTTATCTCTCTCTCTCTCTCTCTCTCTCTCTCTCTCTCTCTCTCTCTCTCTCTCTCTATATATATATATATATATATATATATATATATATATTGGAAAGGATCAAAATTTTGCACGTGATCAAGTATATTCCTAAGAGTCCACGGGGAAAATGAAACACGATAAGTTCCCAAGTGCACTTTCGTGTAATAATCACATCATCAGGGGAGATACAAGAAAGAAATATAAGTCTCTTCGTTGTATATCAACTGACTGTTATATTTCTCTCATGTTATCCCCTGATGATGTGATTATTACACGAAAGTGCACTTGGAAACTTATCGTGTTTCATTTTCCCCGTGGACTCTTAGGAATATACTTGATCACGCGCAAAATTTTGATCCTTTCCAATATATATATATATATATATATATATATATATATATATATATATATATATATATATATAGATAGATAGATAGATAGATAGATAAATAGATAGATAGATAGGGACAGATAGATTGATAGAGAGAGAGAGAGAGAGAGAGAGAGAGAGAGAGAGAGAGAGAGAGAGAGAGAGAGAGAGAGAGAGAGAGAGAGAGAGAGAGAGAGAGCCAGCCATGTACGTGTTGGCTGAAAGTCTACGTTAATCACTAAGTTGAGCCCATTTCATGATTTTTTTTCATTCTAATCTAATACAGCCTGACATTCCCAGCAATGATTAATTGGCTCTCAGAGTCACTCATCGACAGGTCAAGCGAGGTCATTAAAAGGTCAGCCGTAGATCCCTACCGTGCGGGGTCATTACTCCCGCCTTGTGCCCCATAATTGATCATGATGGTCGCTCATGATCGGCCGCCATCACTGAACATGATCGTCGCTCATGATCGGCCGCCATCACTGAACATGATGGTCGCTCATGATCGGCCGCCATCACTGAACATGATCGGCCGCCATCACTGAACATGATCGTCGCTCATGATCGGCCGCCATCACTGAACATGATCGTCGCTCATGATCGGCCGCCATCACTGAACATGACCGTCGCTCATGATCGGCCGCCATCACCGAACATGATCGTCCGCCATCACTGAACATGATCGTCGCTCATGATCGTCCGCCATCACTGAACATGATCGTCGCTCATGATCGGCCGCCATCACTGAACATGATCGTCGCTCATGATCGTCCGCCATCACCGAACATGAATCGTCCGCCATCACCGATCACGATCGTCCGCCATCGCCGATCATGATCGTCCGCCATTACCAATCATAATCACCCCACAGCTGATCATGACGGCCGCTTCTGACCAACCCATCCCCATCGCTGATCATGAACGTCACCATCCCCATCACTGAACACGATCGTCCTTTCTAATCACCCGTCGCCCCTTGATGACACCCCATTACTTGAGCCCGCCCGTCGCTTGTGATCACCTCCCGTCCCCACCCATCCCCAACCCCATCACCAGTCATCACTAAACCCCCCAAAGAAATCCATCCCCATTACCTGGCCAGGTAGGTCTCGTGTTCTGGGTCACAGAGGCGACAGGGTCGCTGGCTTCTGACGAGCAAATGAGGAGTGGGTTCGTGATCCACAATAACGCTTAATGACAATGGGTATTTGTCCCACCCGCTCCTGTGTATGGCGGCTCATGCGAGGGACAGACGGGGGAGCAAGACGTATATGGACGGACGGACAGACAGCCACGGGTAAGCGAGAGAGAGAGAGAGAGAGAGTGAGTGAGAGAGAGAGAGAGAGAGAGAGAGAGAGAGAGAGAGAGAGAGAGAGAGAGAGAGAGAGAGAGAGAGAGAGAGAGAGTTACGTCTTCATCTCTGAATGCGACTTTCCCCTGTGGCGCCAAGTCGCCAGTTCACCGGCTCGAACCCCATGGAGTTCACCCTAGCCGAGCCTCCGTACCGACATAAGCTTACCTGCAGGTTTTCACACACACACACACACACACACACACACACACACACACACACACACACACACACACACACGAAAGTATATCTCTCTCCATTAGTCAGGAAGAAAAATGTACATCATATATAAATATATATATATGGCCATGTAATTCGACCAGTCAACATACCCTTTTGTGAGATCTCTCTCTCTCTCTCTCTCCCTCTCTCTCTCTCTCTCTCTCTCTCTCTCTCCCTAGGGGGGATATATCCCTTCTCGAAGACCAACAACGCGGTATGAAAACGAAAGCTCGACTAAACACCGTCAGTCAGCCGGCCATAAGGCTCTTATAAGGAGAGAAGGGCGACATTTCTGTGGTGAGGAGGTTGTTGTTGTTGGGCTGGTCGACGACGACGGGGCACGGCAGAAACGTGCACTCTGTTAACGTGCACACACACACACACACACACACACACACACACACACGCGCGCGCGCCCGTGTGGCACATTCACCACCTCTTCTAATTATCATGGCCGTCTAGCTACGCCATATCTGGCTTTTATTATCTCGAATCATTTGGTCATTATGGTGTAATAATACGACTGCAGTTATGGGGATCACTGAACCAGCACTGGTTCATCATCAATCGATAGACGTGGATAAAAAGGTGCCTGTGTGTGTGTGTGTGTGTGTGTGTGTGTGTGTGTGTGTGTGTGTGTGTGTGTGTGTTTCAGGGCCCCGGGAGGAGGATGGACGGTGGGTCACAACTTACCTCGTAAACACCTCGGTCAGTGCCTTACCCGGCGGCCGGGTCTCTGTACCTCTGGTCAGCACACGCTCAATAATCTACTCCTGTCCCATAAGTCTGCCGTAAAAGAGGGAAAGCAAAAACTTGCTTGCGAACCGACAGGAACGAAACCTTCTTTTACAATTTCTTTTTTTTTTCTTTTTTTTCTCCTAAGCTTGTATTTCTTTTTTTTTTTATTAGCTCTCCAGCTGAGCTGGATCGTAAATCTATTGTGTCTCGGTTACTATAAAGTTTTTTTTTTTTAAGCTTAGCTCGTCTGCGTTAAGGATAATTCGTTTATATAGTATCCTTAGACCTGTGCCTCACCAATGCCAAAGGTAACAGAGCTTTCAACAATGCCAAGTACACACACGACACCAACTTGGAGGTGACAGAACAGAAATGACACAGCAACACCAGCAGCACTAAACAGCACTTAACAGCACAGTAAAACAGACACAGCATACCACAGTACCAACGATTACATCAATGATCTTAAAGTGTTTATAAGTGTTTAGGTGGGACAAAATGGAGGAAAAAAAAAAAGGTAGCTAGAATATTTTGTTTTGAAATTCAGTCTCCATTGCTCTACAACAGTGATGGAAGGACGAATGAAAATACCCATTAAAGGGAGTAAAGTATTAACCAAAACACATTATATATATATATATATATATATATATATATATATATATATATATATATATATATATATATATATATATATATATATATATCACAGGTCAGAGGGTCAAACCCTCAGAGGGGCTCTGGCTATTTCAGCCACACGGAGGCTTAAAAACACAACCTCTAGTGAACTACTGTTTTGTGCTGTGTCCTATCCTCAATTCCCTGGGGCGGCAACATGGACTTTGATATTACCTTCGGGGAAGAAAGAATACAGCCCACGTATCTCCTGCCTGTCCTGTTGGAGGAGGAACACAGCATGGACACAAGTGAGGAGTTTTCCATCTAAGGCTCGGTCGTCTTTTCCAGGCGATACCTCGCTCATGTGGAAAATGGCGAATATGTATGAAAAAAAAAAAGAGACGAAAGAAAAAAAGGAATATATCTAGTCTTCATCATACAATCCCAGGACCCATGGTATAGGGGTTCCTGCAGCTTCGAGGCTGCTGCACTCCACGCAGGAGCGGGGCAATGATGGACTCCTTTGAAACGAGAAGGTCCTTGACAAAGTCGTGGTCTAGCCGCTTAAAGACGAAGTACGGAAATCTCTCTCTCTCTCTCTCTCTCTCTCTCTCTCTCTCTCTCTCTCTCTCTCTCTCTCTCTCTGTATTATACCTGTGAATAGAATGATTTCTGTCAAATGGGACCCACAACTTGGTATCCTAACCTCTCTCTCTCTCTCTCTCTCTCTCTCTCTCTCTCTCTCTCTCTCTCTCTCTCTATATATATATATATATATATATATATATATATATATATATATATAGGTTATGTGTGAGACTTGGCAGATGGTATGATTGTGTATTGAAAGCCAGCAGTCTTGGTATGGGTGTGGCAGAGAGAGAGATAAGCCAGCTACCTGGGGGATAGAAGTGGCTCTTGACAACCATTGAAGTGCTGGTTCCCTCTCCCCACGGACACCCAGGTGGATAGTATCGGTAATAATACCACCCTGGTCGGTGGCCACCTCCCACTTACTACCAACCAACGGTGGTGGCAGTGGCGCATATTGCGCAGGCCTCTGTGTTCAGCACGGGACGTTTGTCTGATGACGGCCCGTCCTCTGATTCATCTTTCTACCTCACGTTAAAGGCGGGAGAGAAGTGCAGGCCAGTGTAGTAATATCAATGTTTTCTAGACCAACCCTGAGGCGCCAGCTCGTTAACGGAGATTGAAAGCAAAACATGACTGTTACTGTGCTGATAACGGATGTGTGTGGGTGTACATGTTTCTGTCTTCCTCCCTTTGTTACGTTCTCTCTCTCTCTCGTAGCAGGTAGCTACCATCGACCAGGTAGCTGGTATACTACCGTTATTATCCGCCTAGGTATTGGGTGGGTTCAGTGATCAGTGGCTGTCAAGCTTCACTCCTATGGCCCAGGTAGCTATTTCTTCTTTCTGCTGCACCCACAAGTAGGCTCCTGGCTTTCAGTCCACATACACGCAAAACCCCGGCCTTGAACACCTGACAAGTCGTTCTTCGTAGTCTGTCATTTTCCTCTTCCTGACTGAAACCCTGTTCCTGAATGAACGTTCCTGAAGCCACTGTTCCTGAATGAACGTTCCTGAAGCCACTGTTCCTGAATGAACGTTCCTGAAGCCACTGTTCCTGAACGAACGTTCCTGAAGCCCTGTTCTTGAACGAACGTTCCTGAAGCCCTGTTCCTGAAGCCTTCGTTCCTGACTAAACGTTCCTGAAACCATTGATCCTGACTAAACGTTCCTGAAACCATTGTTCCTGACTAAACGTTCCTGACTAAAAAACGTTCCTGAAACCATTGTTCCTGACTAAACGTTCCTGAAACCAGTGTTCCTGACTAAACGTTCCTGAAACCATTATTCCTGACTAAACGTTCCTGAAACTATTGCTCCTGACTGAACGTTCCTGAAGCCACTGTTCCTGACTTACAGTTCCTAAAGACCTGTTCCTGACTGAAGATCTCGTGAGTTGTCTGCTGGTGTCCTTACTATAACGGCTTCGATGCGAGGCCCAAGCGTTTGGCTGCTGCTTCCCACAGTTTCTGTGTGGAGATCGGCCACTCGAGGACTAATCCTTATAATACCTCCTCTCTCCCTAGGAGAACTAAGATGTGGAATTCTCTTCCTCCTTTCATCTTTTCCAATAACCTTTACACCTTCGAAAGTCAGGTGTGCAAACACCTGTGGAGCCCTAATTAATTTCTACATTCTTTTATCCTGTTTTTCTTTCCTCTAATCTGAGACGACCTTTATAGGGGCCTTGCCTTACCGGTCACCATAATGCACACACACACACACACACACACACACACACACACACACACACACATGTATGTATGTATGTGTGTATGTGTGTGTGTGTGTGTATGTGTGACCTACCTTTGATCATCTCTGGAATTTTGATGAATCGCGGAGTGGGGAAGTAGCGATCATTCAAATTTAACTGTATTAAACCACAGCTTCTTCCTTTATATCTTCCTAAATCTCAATTGTTATCTGCTGTTCACTTTTCAAACAACTCGGTCCAATGTTGCCATCACGTAAAACAAGTTGGTATGACCATATCCTCAATTTCATCCTGGCAACCTCATAAATGAATATCGGAGAAAATGTACTGATACTGTTGCACAGGTGACGCAACTATATTTTTCTTGTTTCCCCACGTATACCTGATGAATGCCTCGTGAAGTCTTCGGGAGTCTTAGACTCCGAGAGTCATAGGAAGTCACAGCCTGCTGGGTTGGATCGTTGGTCGACCAAGCTGTTGGAAGCCGCTTGCGGCCAGCAAGCAAATATACCCCCTACAGCCTACCTGGCCTGGTTCATTTTGTAAACACTTGTCCAGAGCGCTTTTACATTTCTCTACTGTGCATCCCATGGTGTTCCTGATGAATACAGGCGAGGTGTAGAAGAGTCTGGAATCTCGGATGTTTAAGGCGCTTTCTCTTTTTATGTATATGGCACTTTGGGGTTTCAGAGGTTGTAAAATGAGTTTTCCATGCCTGTCGTAAGAGTACGAAGTTTTTTTTTCTGAACGTTAAGTTAGTGACCACGCCTTCCTCCTCTGTTTCCCTCACTATTGCTCCCGTTTGTTCTCTTGCTCTCCTCACTTCCTTCCAAAACATTTTCTTATTCTCCCTTGAGTTTGCCGATACTCTCTCATCCCATTTCTCATTTGCCCTCTTTTTCAGAGCCGGTGCCTTCTACACTCAATCTCTCCCAGTATTTCTTTACAAAAGTCTGTTCTCCAAGCTCGCCACTCTTTTCTCGCCATTAACGTTTTCTCTTTTCCGAAAACCTCTGCAAATCTTTACCCAAGCCTCCACAAGGTAATGGTCAGATATCCAATCAACTGCCTCTCTCAGCACATTCACATCCAAAAGTCTCTCTTTTGCAAGCTTGCCAATCAGTATGAAATCATGTAATGACTGCTGACCATTTCTCTTAATCACATACGTATAATTGTGTATATCTCTCTTTTTAAACCAAGTATTCCAAACCACAAGTCCTTTTTCTGCACACATCTCTACAAGCTCTTCACTATTTCCATTCACATTACTGAACACTACATGCCCCTCCAATTATGCCCTCAACTGCCACATTACTCACCTTCACATTAATATCATCTATCATTAACACCTGGTCTCTTGCTTCAGAACTGCCGACACACATACTCAGCTGCTCCCAGGACAACTGTATTTCATGATCTTCTTTCTCATGACCAGGTGCATAAGCACTAATAACCATCCATCTCTCGCAATGTACTTTCATTTTGCCCACATCAGTCTGGATCTCACTTTCTTACATTCTTTCAAACACTCCTACAACTCCTACTTCAGCAGTAATGCCACTCCTTCCTTAAGTCTTGTCCTCTCACCAACCCCTGACTTTACTCCAATGACATTTTCAAAGGATTCTTACCCTTTACCCTTGACCTTTGTTTCAAAGAGCCAGAACATCCAGGTCTCTCTCCTGAAACATAGCACATCTCTCGTCTCTTCTATCTTCGTTACATCCACTCACATTTAGACTCATTAGCGTGAACCTCTGAGGAGGATGAGCACTCCCCACTTGACTCCTTTTTCTGTTCCATCTTTTAGAAAGTGTAATATAAAAACGGGGAGAGGCGTTGGGGGCGTGGGGGTGGGTGCGTCCCAGGTTTCCGATCCCATCCCCTTTAGTCGCCTCCTACGACACACAGGGAATACGGAGGTAGAATTCTTTCGCCCTTACCCAAGGGATATATATATATATATATATATATATATATATATATATATATATATATATATATATATATATATAAAAATTTTTGTCTTTATCCTGTTACCCTTATCTCTAGTTCTCTCTATTGTGTGATATGTGATCATGGTGGCAACTCTCGCTTCACATGATTTTCACTTTTCAGTCGAGTTTAGGCCGTCGGTTTACGTCCCTCTTCCATCTATAATGATAATAACATTCACAGTTCCTCCACCTTTACTGGAATCTTAATGCGGAAAATGTTTTTGAGAACTTCCTCTGTCGACCCACTTGTGGATGAAAGAGTTGTGTCTGTGACATATTCTTTGGTATTTTCTTGTGATTCCCTTTGACATGCTGGAAAAGGAATGGAGAGAGATAGAAAGGTTCAGGGCAGAGATTAGATATTAACTTGAATACGAAAAATTCATTTTCCTTCTCCTTACTCTTTGATCTTCAAAATCTTGGAGCTGCATATTAAACAAGAGTTCTCTTGGGCATTTTTCCCTACCATGGAAAACATCACTAACACAAGTTAGCTTTCACTGCTATAATTTCCAGTTTCTCGAGAACATCAACGAGGTCTCTTCACATGTCTTTCCTTTGATTTTCTCTTTCACTACAAATCACATTATCATGCTTGAAATTCCTCAATCCTCATATCTTCTTTATTTTTTTACTATGAAGACAGGAGGAGCTATCGTAAGGTGTACCTTCGGAGGAGATATCGAAAGCTGTACCTTCGGTGGAGCTATCGAAAGCTGTACCTTCGGAGGAGCTATCGAAAGCTGTACCTTCGGGGTGGGCATCGCTGGCGATGATGTTCTTCGTCAGGTCTTTGCGTCGTTGAATAAGATAATCAACGCCGGAGGTTAAGGGTTACGCTGATGATCTCGAACATTGAATGAAACTTCGAAACAGAATACCTGGCGAAGTCTCGTGGGATCTGCTGCTCTCCCACAGCCCAAGCCTGGCTGGGCCCCAGGCTCTCGGGTTGGGTCGTTAGTGATGGAACGACAGACTTTATATAGCTGGAGATGGAAGACTGATTGAAAACATAGACAAGAAAACGTCATAAGGTCTCTGGATATTGCTGGGAGCATTGTGAATGGCATCAGCTGACGAACCTAACCTTAAAAGTTTATGAAGAGAAAAAAAAAATTCCCATTGAGCATTTAATACCACATGAACCACCCGTCATTCCTCGGTATGATTTCATATCTCTTCTGCCGTGTAACTTCGTGAGGTTTTTGTTTTCGCAACCGTCTCATGGGAGCGTGGACAAACTGAATATGCTTGTACCCTTCGAAGCGAAGAATCTATCCATTCACTTGAAGTTTTTACCAATCAGCGTTTACATTCATGTCTTTAGTTATGTATATATATATATATATATATATATATATATATATATATATATATATATATATATATATATATATATACCCTATGTGACTTTGTCTCTGGTCTTCCTCTCGCAGGGATTTTGGTCCGAGATTCGACATAACCCTCGACATGTCTAAAGCTTTCGAGTGTGTGGCGTAAATCTTGGTTTTCCTGCTTCCCTCTGTACCCTAACACACAACTTCCTCTCTGGCCGTTCCACTGCAGAGGTCGCTGACGAAGCGCCCTCCCTATCTTTATCCAGACAACACTGGTGTTCCTCATGGTTCTGTCCTATCGCCCACCCTTTTCTCTCACAGTTTCTAACCATATTCATTCTCATGCTCATGATTCCTCTTTACACACTTTTCCTCCCCTTTGCCTAACATTCTTCCTCTCTCGTACTGAACATATTTCCTCTCTCTCATTTCGGATATGTGCGAATTCTTGGAGTGGGGAAACAGCAACAAGGTTGAACTGCAGAGTGCTAAGAATATATCTTATTCTACTCACTAGTTTCCCTTTGTTCAATTTCAAAACGCCATAATTAAACTCTGCAATGAAAATATAAAGTTCGAGGGTGTTGTAGAGGTAATGTAACAATTTTTTTCTTGTAAGCAGCTACTTCACATTTAGTTTGTTTTTTTTTTTCTCTAGTATGAAATACAGCTCATATACATCTAGGGGTGGTAAGAGGTTCTACGTCTACCTCTCTATCAGCGAAAGATAAAGACGAAACCTCCATTTTCATCAACAGCCATGGCATCCTCTCACTCCACCATCCCCCACTGTACGCCGCTACGCTGCTGCCATTTCCCTGTTCTACAAGTACTGTTTTGGCCACTAGTCTCCTGAGCTGCCTGTACGTACCCCTGTCACCAAGGTGGGGAACCGAGGTAACTCGTCTGCCTGCTGCTTCCCACAGTTTGTGTGCGGAGGCCAGGCACTCGAGGCCTAACCATGATGATACCTCCTCCCTTTCTCAAATAGCTGAGCTCAGGAATGCTCTTCCTTCTCTCGTCTTCTCCTCTTCCTACAACCTCTCTACCTTTGAGATTCATGTCCAAAAACACCTGCAGAGCCCTACTTCATTTATACATTCGATTTCTGATACTCTCTTTTTCCTTTCATCCAAGATGGCATCAACTGTAGAGAAAAAAGAAATTACAATTCTCTCCCATACACTCAAGTTATCACATTCAAATAGACTCAAACATGAGATCTAACACCTAATCCTTGAAATAATACTTGGATGGTAAGCCATGTGCGGTCATGTTAGGTTTCGTTCTCCTGTTATACGTAAGACATAGATGCCTCACTCTGCCATCCCCTCACCGTCTGTAGGTTAGAGAGAGGAACACAGCAGCCTTCGCGAGAAAACCATGTCTCATATTTTTTTTCTTAAAAGCTGTAATCATAACTGTTTCGTTAGAGGGAGCTGGTTGGTGCACTGATGTATGATTCTTTCTTGTTTTTTGAAAACCACCCGACAGTTAATGTTACCTTTATGAAATGTTACTGAAAATCATAGTTAGCTAGACATACATACACTCAAAACTGTTGTGATTGGTTCTAAACTGTGTATTTGTACCATAAAAGACTCGTTTAATCAATGACAATTCATATCTCAAAACAAAGATGAGCAGAAAATATTGGTCCAAAACTCACGTGGTTACAACACAAACCACTATGACGGGCGTGAGGGCCTGGGAAGGCTGTGTGAGGCTGCACCGTCACCGCCCCCATCAGAAGACTCGACCTGACGAAGGACGACTTCCTCCTCACCACAACATCTTTGATCGAAGCTCAGCTCCCCCTTCACTAACCCTCTCATTAGGCGGCGCTTCATGTGAACGTTTGGTGAATTCTACCCTTGTTTTTCGGTCTATCTTTCCATTTATCTATCTATCTATCATTAACTATCTATTCATCTACCACAGACACACAGACAGACTAACAGAAATACAAAATGACAGACACACACATATATATATATACATGCACTCTTTCGCTCTCTATCTTACTGGATTTATTCTACTTTATCTCTTTCATTTCCTCCTTCCTCCTCCACAACACTCTCCCTCTGTTTTACATTCCATCTCAGTCTGTGTGCGTCCTGACGAACCTCTCTATATCTCTAACTGTCTCGCGGAACAGATTCCCCTTTTAACCCATGGAAATGCGTTCATAAATCTACACCAATTGCCCAGTCCGTGTTGGCAGCAGTGCCACCTGCATGCCTCCCTCGACACCCACTGGAAAGTGAGAGATTAATTCTCTTCTCAGGGTATAGCAAAAAAAAAAAAGAAAAAAGGCAGGTGTGTTAACTTTGAGAAAAATCTCAAGCCTTCTGGTTTAACGAAGTAAGCCTATGTATGAGTGTTAGCAGGCTCCGCCTGCATGAGGTCTGTACCATGATTGAAAAGCTATTTGGCAAGGCTGTATGTATGCTCGGGTGTACGGACTAAGAGAAAGAACATCCCACTGTGAAGGAGTTCAGCAGTTCCCTGCTACTGGCTGCAGCGCAGCCTTGGAGCTCCTGAGAAAGCAGGTCTTGGAGCAACTGCAGGATGCGTTCACGATAAGGGTCCTGGGGCAAGTATGAATAAATATAGATAATAAACAATCATAATAATCTTCAAGCTGCAGTTGACAGTAAAGCAGAAAGAAAAAGAAAAAAAAAAATAGAAATAACAGGATGAGAAAACTTATACGCATGAGTACTCGTAAGAAAAAAAAAAAAAGAGGACATTCTAAACGTCAGAGAAAGTCGACATATATGAAATAACTGGCCTAATTTAGATTCTTTTCGTTCTTAAATTTAATTTAGTTCAGAACTTTTGCCGAGAATCAAGAAGCGTGGATAAAATCTGAACATAAATACGACGAATTCAGATTTTCTTTTTTTTTTCTCTCTTTTACAGACACAAGACGTAGTGGTACATCTTTAGCTACAGTCTCGACTTCAATATTTTGGCGAGGAGAGATAGAGAGCCAGCCAGTAGGCGTGAGGCTTCACGAGCGGTCAGAATGACGCAGTACCGAGGCCTCTGAAGCCTGGTTCACCCGAAGGTTCAGTGTGTTAACGCGAAGCCGAGGGATGTTTATGAAACACTCAAAGGAGGCGGTGAAACTTCGAATCTGAGAAATGCTCAGATATCACAGGTCTTCTTGATAAAACATATGTATGCAGAAAAGCACACACACATATAAAGCAAACGAGAGACAGTCACATACACATAGATACATGACTACACACACACACACACACACACACACACACACACATGCAGACAACATACATGAATTCATAAGGTTGTATGAGTAGAAAATGTTCAAGTGATTGGGTGCCCTCGAGTGTAAATCACCCACCATGCACAGTACATAAACATAACTACAAAGAGGCCATCACACACGCACGCAATGGCTCAGCGCTACAAGGAAGAGAGTTCAGAGTATATCATCATTAAGGGCTGAAACAGCTGAGGCCGTGAGTGTGGAGAAAATATTTCTTAATGAATTATAAAGGAAACAAGATCAGATGCTACAACAAATGGATGAAGAAGTTAAACTAACCAAGAAATCAAATCAGAGACTGTGGAAAATGTCATCCAATGAACGGGAGAAAATAAGGCAAAAAGGGAAATATAATAAGAGAGATATGACGATAATCTCAGAGAGATCTGATGGAATTCAGAGGGAAAATGACCAGCGGAAAGATCGTACACGTAGTGGACAGCATAAGAGAAAAAGGCCAGGTGGTGTCTTCTCTGGATATCCCCCCCCCCCCCGATAGATCAGCAAAGACCCACAATACAGACCATCAGACTCTGCTGAAAAGAAGAGCTCAGAAAACAGGTGCTAATTCTGGGTTGGAGGAACAGAAACAAGAGGGTACTGACTAGTGCAGAGAAGCAGAGGTCTGGGGACTGTGTGTGTGTGTGTGTGTGTGTGTGTGTGTGTGTGTGTGTGTGTGTGTGTGTGTGTGTGTGTGTGTGTGTAAGAGAGGGAGACAGAGAGAGAGATGGACAGTGCTACAGACAGAACAACTAGAGAAGTACTGGATCTGTTTGATAAAAGGTTAAAAGATAAAAAAAAAAAAAAAAAAATTGCAGAGTTCACTTCACGAAGGATCACAGCATGTTGGCAAACAGGAAGAGTTCAGTAAATGAAAATATATACACGAGAGAGACCAGGAGGCTGACGAATCAATACTGCAGGAAGGACCTCGTCGACATGTGGGCTGCACCGAATCTAACAAAACGATGAAAGACTTGTGGAAAGGCAAGTGCTAGTCGTTGATCATATTTTGGACTGGAATGTGACCATACGCCAACCAGAGGAGGAAAGAGTAGCGAAGGAGTATCTCCTGATTGTATATATATATATATATATATATATATATATATATATATATATATATATATATATATAATATATATATATATATATACATATATTTATTTAAAGACTATGAGAGACTTCCAAATTGCCAAGTACAATTCCTACAATAAGAGAACCGAAGAGAAGTGGCACGCAGAGTGAAGACTTCAAGGGGACGCATCGCACTAAATACTTTTAATACGGCGTGTTGGAGACACGAGATACTTCAGAAGACTAAGAAGCTTTCAAACAAGGATGAGAATTCAGTGGACCATACATAAGAGTTGACGAAGCAAGAGGAAGAATAAGCGAGAAGCAAAGAATACGGTCAGAGGACGAAAAACTGGAAACCATCAAAAGAGGCTGAGGGAGGGAGAGAGCAAAACAGCCTCGCTACCATCTCAGAGAGAGAGAGAGAGAGAGAGAGAGAGAGAGAATGTCAAGCGATGCGAGTGTCAGACTGAGAATAATGTAAGGAAACTCGTACTGAATGACGGGAAATGGAACAGAGCTGGAGTCCAAGTTGCCTAACGAAGGAAAAACAAACGTGATGCTGCTGGAACAATGGAGGCAAAACTTGCTAAAGAGACGAGATGTAACCTAATCTGTCCTGGAGCGATACATGCTAGAGAGGAGGGAAAGAATGACTAAAGAGGCAGGGCGCTGACCCTTTCAGTAAGGAACATTAGGGCACTGACCCTCTCAATATGGGACATTAGGGCACTGACCCTCTCAATATGGGACATTAGGGCACTGACCTTCTCAGCTGGGAACATTAGGGCATTGACCCTCTCACCAGAGGACATTAGGGCACTGACCCTCTCAATATGGGACATTAGGGCACTGACCTTCTCAGCAGAGAACATTAGGGCATTGACCCTCTCTCCAGAGGACATTGGGGCACTGACCCTCTTAATATGGGACATTAGGGCACTAACCTTCTCAGCAGGGCACATCAGGGCACTGACCCTCTCACCAGCGGACATTAGGGCACTGACCTGTAAATATGAAACAAAAAAATCTCAGTAAGTTTCAGCAATGGAAGGCCCATTCGAACAGTACATAATGGGAAGAGTAACTGGAGAAAATATCTATACAGTGGTGTTAATTCACTACCCTCCAAAGACGTCTAACGACCAGAACATATACTAAACCAGAACATATTACCAGTGATAGCAATGAAGAAACATATAAGGATGGCCAGTGTAGGAAACAGCGAGACATGCGCTTCTAAAAGACGGGAAAAGTCCAGTATTGGGGAATTTCTCTTCCAAAGAAACAGACTGAAAGTCTTGAGATTTTACAAGGAAAGAGAGCAATGTAAGAGACAAATTCTTGGAAGACATACTAAAGAATTTCCATTATGATTATGTTACTAAATCATACTCGAATATGAGGATCTGATGCACCATCAAATTATCTTCTCTACGCACAGTAAAACATACATTAGCTTCGAAATCGTAGAATATAGATGCGATCCACCATTCTGGGCCTGGGTGATCACGAAGTGCTCGAGTTTACTTCGTTAAAAGATCAGAGGAAACCAGACTGAGATGTAATCGGTGAAATTACCAATTTATTTCCTCTGAGGACCTAAACTGGAAAGGCGAGTTCCACAACTATAATAAATAACCATTAAAGAGGATTCTGTGAAATGAACAGAGAAGGTATTAGAACCTGGGCACCTCTCGCAGCAACTAAAGAGGAAAAACGGTACAAAAATAAGATCAATGGTTTAATTAAAGGCATCAAAGACTACAAGGCGTTAGGGATGTAGTGTGGGAGAGACATAAGCGGCAGGCATGACCTGGCAGCAAATGGATGGCCTAAAACTACGAGGGATGAGGAAGGAAAGATAAGAGAGGCTGAGAACGAAGACGTAATGAAAAGAACATGGTGAAAAGGCAGTGGAACACCCAAAACTCTCACCTTCAATTCATCAGGAGTATATTGCCGGTTAAGAGACGCTCATTTAGCTTATTAAGGTAAGTGATCCTGAGGGGAGAGTTGTGAGGGACTGTACAGAGATGCGTGGCGCTAAATGACATGTTTAAGAGTTTGTTCAGGGGGGGGAGAGAGAGAGAGAGAGAGAGAGAGAGAGAGAGAGAGAGAGAGAGAGAGAGAGAGAGAGAGAGAGAGAGAGAGAGAGAGGGCAGTATAACCACAACAGCAGCAAGATGGGAGGAGGATGAAGTCTTGGAACAAGATGAAATCACTAAAGACAGAGACAGGAGCGGACGACTGAAGGACCTTCAATACAAGTCTCATGATCCTGATGAAATCTCTCCATATGTGCTGAACAAGTGTGTAGATACAGATACGGTTGACAGCGTGAAACATTGTTCACTGTGTCACAGGAGGAAGGTATCGTGTCAGGAGGAGGAGATAGTAAATATCATGCATATCTTTAAGAAAGGAGACCGGGATATTGCGCTGAGATGAGAAAAGAGAGCAGAGAAATCATGAGAGGAAAACTGTTCACAAGACAGATATTGGAAAAAATAATCATAAAATGAATGGGTGAAAAAGAAAAAAAATATTTGAATGAGGGCAAAGGAAGAGGCGGTCATGGGTAAGAAGATTCTTAGATTTCCACGAGAAAGTGAGCTCCGTATGGGACAAAAGTGGAGAACTGGTGGACTGTGTGTTGGTGGACTGCTGGAAATCGTTTAAAACTATACCACATACAAGGATGGTAGAGATGATAGATCTTCAGACAGGAATAAGGGGTAGAATCTTGCGATGGACTGACAATCATGTTATGTAAGGAAAAACTGATGATGAATGTATGAAATTACAAGGACACAAAAAAAGAAAGAAAAAAAAAAAAACAGACCTGGACTGATACATAAAATCCAACCCAAGTAAAAGTAAAGTATTGCTGATGAGACACAGTGAAAGATGGCCTTGGTACAAGTATCATCTACCATGATACAAGCTTGCAAGAATATGCGTGTGAGAGGGACCTGGGAGTCGACCTTGTACCCTATCACCAGACTTCTACCTTGGGAGAGCCGTAAAGAAGGTAAACCATCTACTGGCAAATACCTGAATCGCATTTAAATACATGCATGAGATAATCTTCAGAAACCGCGCACAACGCATATATGGCCAAAACTAGAATTATGTTCTCAGGTTTGGTCATTGTACTTAAAGATTCACAAAAAAACTAAGAGACAAGGTCCAGAGGAGGGCAACAAAGATGGTATCAGAATCAAGAGACCCGAGTTACAGTTGGAGGTTAGAAGCCATAAATTTATCCAACAAGGAGGAGAGAAGAGTAAGGGGTGGTTTGATGTTATATAACTTTTCCGTTTCTAACTAGTATTGATATCGACAATGAATAGTCTTTTACATATTTAGAAGAACTATTTAGTGTTGATATCAGACTGGTTTAAAGAATTTGAGGGAGAGTTGATCGAGTCACCTCATATACTTCTCTCTTTCACAGAGGACAAATTTATGACGTCTAACCTCCCACTGTAAAGAAAATATAAATGATAAAGAAGTATCTTATGGTATCAGAGAAGTGGATGAATCGAATAAGCAAAGTAACGAAATGATGAATACTGACAGTGTACGAAAGTTCACCAAAGTTGTATGCTGCAGAGAAAGTGGAGAGAGATGGGGGCCCCACGAGTGAAGAACTCCCTTCATATACCGTACAAATAGTTCAATACAAGTAGGCAATTAAACAGACAGACAGAGACAGACAGACAGACAGATAGACAGACACACCACACACACATCTATTTACCAAGATGTTTCTCGAGCGTGTATCGTCGTCGCCTGCTGCTGTTTCTGCTGCTGCTGCTGCTGCTGATCCTGTTCCTCCTTCCTCTTTAGCCCGAGTGGCCGCCACTTGTAATTCTACCCCAGACCCGCTGCCTCAACTCTCTGGAGGATGTTTTCACTTGTCTTTTTCTCTTGCTTCTACAAATCCTTCTTGCGAATGATTTCTCCCCTTTTTACTTCTAGTGTCTAAAAACTTCTCTCACTAACCCGGCCCCTCTCTCTCTCTCTCTCTCTCTCTCTTCCTCCCTCTCCCTCACCGTGTATCGCGTTAGCCGGGTCATTTCCTTACATAAATAAGCAGGTTTCGGAAGGCTCCTCACAGCTCCTGCCCAACGCTGTTGATGAGCCGTGTAGATGTTAGTGATCACTTAGACCTGACGAGTCACAATGGGTGTCTGTTCTCTCACCAGTGATTATGTTGTTCAGTGGACGATGTGTGTGTGTGTGTGTGTGTGTGTGTGTGTGTGTGTGTGTGTGTGTGTGTGTGATCTTCGTCTGGTCTTATTTTGCCCACAGCGAAAATCTCTCCTGCAGGCTAACTAACCTTATTATTACATAATGAGCCCCATGTTAGCTCGATCTAGATTAGGGAAGGCTAGAATAGCCTCATAACGGACCGCCAGAGTGGGTTGGTGGGTGGGTGGGTGGGTGGGTGGGTGGGTGGCAGGCATGTGTGTGTGTGTGTGTGTGTGAGTGTGTGTGAGTGTACCTGAACATATTTCAACTCATCATGATAAGGTTGGCTTCCTCCTTACCTATATTTACTTAACTCTAATACACACGAGGTATGTCGAGTGTCTGGAAGTGAGTGGGTTGGATGAGCGCCTGCGAGGGCACGAGAATTACAAGAAATATGGACGATCTTACTAACGCACTACCAAACGAAGCCATCACAGAGCAGGGAGCGCACCTGGATCACTTCACAATGAAGTTCATCAGCTCCACGTTTATTTGATTCACATTTCTTTTTTCCTCGTTTCTCCTCCTCCGTCAGGCGCTGGGCAGAACCACCGAATCTGTCGATGACACTTTGCCACCGTAACAGAAGCCCATGCAGCAAGACTAGAACCCAAGCCTGAGGACTTAATGTGGTTGTGCCTCTTAAGTCTGAGGTAGTGGCTCCAAAAAAAACAATAAGCTACCAACCGGTCTGTCTACCTTGTCGGAGCAGAAACTCGATACACACACACACACACACAACCTGGCAGCTCCTGCGCCATCCTCCATCCCATCGGTTGCGTGTAGTTCTCTCGCACACCAACTGGCTACCAGTATTCAAATAACAGTACTGCCCTCTATCGCATCAGGCTGAGATGAGGCAAACCCATCAGTGCCATGTTGGTGACGCATTATACACCCGCTATACCAGTCAAACACCTTATCTACTCGTGCTCAAATGTCTGGGTGTAGTAGCTGGAGTATTGGAGGCCATTCTGAACTTGACCTGGCGTACAAAGGGCACTACTATCTGGAGGCCTTGGCAATACAGTGGTCAGTGAGGCTTGATTTACACGCAGATGGCCCTATACTGTGCACAGTGAGGTCCTTCAGCTGTGGCGTGTGATGCCTCTCTGCGATTCAGAAGGGCTTTGGAGTTTACAGTGAAATTACGGAAGACGTGGGATTTCACACACTCCAAGCGGTGGACGTGGCTGATTGCCTGTGAATACTTGGAAACCCAGCAGATTCTGCGCCTTACCTGGTGTGAACAATTATAGTTTGGACCCCTGTCTGACCTAGGGTTTCACGCGGGTATGGACGGACATCCGCTGTGCAGGTGGTCAACGAGCTAGAAGACAGACAAGAAGCGGGTCTCATATTTCACTTCATATTCGTAATTGTTTTTTTTCAATATGATGTTAATTTGTCTGATATTAACCTGCGTGATATGGGTCTATTTATTCTAAACTGATCACCATCTGTGTGTTTGGTGTTCGATCAGATTCTTATTTTCGTTTCTGTTACTCTCGTCTCTTCGTCACTTCTAATGTTTGAGTATTTGCCTTACGTAAGTTGGTTTCGTATATAAATGCTTACATAGGGTCAGGCAGATTTCTGAAATTCATTTAACTCGTCATAATTAAAGGATCAATGAAGAAAATTCCGTCAACTCCTCATGAATAAAGGACTTTTTTTTTTCTTTCTTTTAAACTATTCGCCATTTCCCGCATTAGCGAGGTAGCGTTAAGAACAGAGGACTGGGCCTTTGTGGAATATCCTCACCTGACCCCCCTCTGTTCCTTCTTTTGGAAAATTAAAAAAAAAAAAACGAGAGGGGAGGATTTCCAGCCTCCCGCTCCCTCCCCTTTTAGTCGCCTTCTACGACACGCAGGGAATACGTGGGAAGTATTCTTAATCCCCTATCCCCAGGGTATAGAATAAAGGACTAATGTAGAAAATTCCGTAAACTCGTCATAAACGAAGGATCTACACATAAAAACATCACAACAACATAAATATATAGTTAAGCAAATATTAGTGAGACTTTGGTGACATAATCACATTCTTTTATCTCACATATTTCAGACAGTTGCGGATTCAACTCGTTCAAACTCTTCGTAGAAACTGCCGACGAAGGTAAATCTCAGAAAGCTGGAGGACTTGATCATACAACACAAAATCTACACACCCTGGTGAGTATGCCGATATATCGAGATTCATATAAACATAAATCTAAGCAAATTCTTCGGCAAGTGGCGGGAAACCCTATAACCCGTCGCCATCTTGAAGTGCGGGGAAAGTGCGAGTTCAAAGAGACCAATCAACCATACCTAACCTCATCTAACTAGGATGAGCTCTGCCTCTCCTCCCGCATCTTTCAACTGCACTCTACCTCAACGTAACTCAAGAAATGAATGAACCTTTCAACTGCACTCTACCTCAACGTAACTTAAGAAATGAATGAACCTTTCAACTGCACTCTACCTCAACGTAACTCAAGAAATGAGTGAACCTTTCAACTGCAATCTACCTCAACGTAACTCAAGAAATGAGTGAACCTTTCAACTGCACTCTACCTCAACGTAACTCAAGAAATGAGTGAACCTTTCAACTGCACTCTACCTCAACGTAACTCAAGAAATGAATGATAGTTTGGAAATACTGAACAATGCTGTGGATAAATCCAGTCATAACGATGTTGAGGGATAATAACACTTGGCGAATGTGCCGACATATTGACGTATCCGTCGGCAAAAATACCCGTTTCGTAAGACGCATACGACTTGGGAGATGACTTTCAGGAACGCTGGGTCTTAGATAACTACAATTCCTGTTATAACTATTTCGCTCGACTTACCAAGGAAGAGGATGTACATACTGAGAGAGAGAGAGAGAGAGAGAGAGAGAGAGAGAGAGAGAGAGAGAGAGAGAGAGAGAGTATTCACTGAACCATAGTGAAGCAAAACTACACAGAAACAAACAAGTAACATGAGAGGTACCTTTCACAGCAGGTATGTAAACTGTCATGAAAAAGACTATAGACATCGTTAACTATATCCATCATCGAAATCTTAAAATGCCAGCCATCTACCAGTAACGCCTTCCCTCAATGGACTAACTAACATCTAACAAAGAAGGCCTCATACGTTACCAAAATAATTAGTAACTCATTTCCATTACCTTCTGAACAGGAGTGAACTATTACCTAAAAGATAATCAGGTCTAAAAAAAAAACCACATTAGAGATCAGTAACTTAACTGAAACCAAAAGACCACTTCACCTGGTCTTAATCCATTCATAGTTAGATGATTATTCCAGTGAACACTGATGACCCGTCCTTCTCTTCCCTCCTCCCTCCAACCCTAGAGAAAAGGGAGAGAGTGAGAGAGAGGGGAGGATCCGTCCAGGATATACACCTGATGCCCGGGACTGAAAGGCGAGGGATACAGTCCAGAAGGGGAGAGATGCACGAAGGCTTTAGGGTGGATGAGGCAGCAGAGGAGAGGCTGAAGGTGAGTGACTGGAGTCGTGGGGGTGGTGGCGACGGAGGAAGGTGATGCCAAGGTGGGGACGCGAGTGATGGATTGTTCTACGTATAGTGTGACCGTCACACACACACACACACACACATATATATATATATATATATATATATATATATATATATATATATATATATATATATATATATATATACTGAATAAGAGGAAGAAGACGAGCAGGTAAAGGAATGACATGGGAGAAAATAATTAAAGGAAGAAATATAAATGATGATGAAATTGAGCAAGACAATGATGAAGAAGAAAAGGACGAGGAGGAGAAGGAAAGACAAGGGAGAGAGTAATCACAGGGAGAAAAATATAATTGAGGAGGGTGAAACTAAGCAAGGGGAAGAGGATGAGGAGGGGGGAAGGAGAAGAGGAGATAATTCATTTAAGAGAATGATCATACGAAGGAATGTAAATGAAGAGGACGAAAACGTGCAAGAAGAAATGGAGAAAGATAACACGAAAACAAATTCATAAGAAGTGTGGGACCAAAAAAAAAAAATATAAACAATGGAAAGAAAATAGGGAGGGGAAGCATGAAAAAAAAAACGGGATTGCATGATGAAAAAGATGGAGGAGGAGGAGGAGGAGGAGGAGGAGGAGGAGGAGAAAGATTACAAGGAGGAAGCAACAGTTGACAGGAGGTATGGCAGCCCCACTTGAAGTTGATGGAGCGGCGATACGATTATTTACCCACATTTTTTCCCCATATCTTTTTGCTGGTGCGTTGACCAGCGGTATGAGAGAGAGAGAGAGAGAGAGAGAGAGAGAGAGAGAGAGAGAGAGAGAGAGAGAGAGAGAGAGAGAGAGAGAGAGAGAGAAATATTTCTGCTCGAGTTTCTTTACAGTCTGCTTCATCTTCAGATCTTTAAAGTTACACGTAACCAAAAGTTTTTTCCAAGGTCCTCCAGAACTGACGCAGTGGTACATGTGGGCATATATATATATATATATATATATATATATATATATATATATATATATATATATATATGTGTGTGTGTGTGTGTGTGTGTGTGTGTGTGTGTGTGTGTGTTTTCGCAACGCTGGTAACGTTTCGGAAACCGTCCAGGTCCTTAAAAATATTGTACAAATCGAATGCAAGGAACTTAAATCATCAGTTTTAACACTTTTGATAACCTATCGTCACATTCTGAACTATCATTACATTTTCACAAACACTGTTGTACTTACGTGACTTCCAAATTTGCTCTAAATCAATAGTTCAAAATTTATTCTAAGTTCCCAAGGCCTGGTTACTTAACACACTGTTAAGTTAGTACATCAGGAACTTGTAGTTAGTTATGAGACCTTAAGTCACCATCCTATGCCCGTGTTGTTATTCTTTCCGAATCAAAGTACCTAAAATCATCTTTCAATGGAATTAAACCAAACTGTTAAAATGGAGAACCCAGGTCACAAAGCTGTCGCAAAAGATGAATCTACAGTGAAATGATGTAGATCCTGACGTCCGTCCGACTGTCCGTACGTATCATCTGTATTTTTTCCAAGACGTCTTGACATCGTAAAGGAATAAAATCTTCGTGCACCAGGCGTCAGAGGACTCTATTCCTCACGATGCGTTCGTGATGGACGGGTACTTCACGAATTAAAGAAAAAAAAGTTTGATTTCTAGGTGTAGTCTACACAAGGGAACGTCAAAGTTGAGATATATAATGATTTTAATTTTCTTTAATTCTAAGAAACGTGGTGGAATGTGTCAAAATTGAGATATATATAACTTTTTGTTATTTCTAAGAAACGTGGACGGGTATATGGACGTAGGAATACACCAGAAACACTGTGAATTCGTCCCTTCCAAACCAAAGACGGAAGCGTGAATTCCTTGAAGAAATAACATGGTTGAAAATCCAAGACTTTCTAAGGTGAACGTCTCTTTACGATCGTGGAGACCAGTTCCTCAGGTGAGGGGGTGGTGGGTGGGTCACAGACACCGACTTTATACGCGTTCATGGCCCTCCATAAAGGATGGTTCGAACCACACCGACACCGTCTCGAACCCTGGCGTCGTGAGGGTATCGTAAGTTTGGTTACATCTTGCGCTGCGAGGTCGTTCGTTCCTTTAGCTTTTTCTAACTGCTTCCTCACGGATACCGTACGTGCATCTGTAAACTAAAAGATGCCTGCAGCTCTTCTAGGTAAGGAGGTGAACCCAAAGAATGGTTCTTAAGATTCTTATATGTAAGGCTCATTCGATCGGAGTATTACTCACAGCGACATCTACCGGAAAAAAAAAAATAGTCAAAGATCTTTTAAAAGTTATTTTGACAGAGAAAAACCAAGACGAAAGTCAACGGATAGATGAGTATCTTCACAATACGCTCATCTGATCCTCCGCTTTCGAAAAAAAGGTATGGAGCGAGATCCCCAGGGTCTGATAAATTACGAGAATTTAAATCACAAACGCTAGAGAATTTACAGCTCCCCGACTATCAGGAGTTGTGGAAGCTACGAACACACACACACACACACACCTGTCGCGGGGACACAGGAATCCCTCATAAGGGCAGAAGCGTCGCCTGAACTCGGCGGAGAATGAAGACATTTCTCACCCACAAGCTCCCAGAGATTGGCCACACTGGCGGCGGAGCAGCAGCAGATGTGGGTGTGTGTGTTGGGGTGGTGGTAGGTGTGTGTTTGTGTGGAGTGTGTTCCTGTGATTGGTTAGTGAGTGTGTTGTATGGTGCATTTTGGTGGACGCGTTGGCTGCAAAGCTTGCGTGTTCGGTTATAAAATGGTTTAAGTGTGTTGGGGAGTGGGTTGGCGAGTGCGTTTGGGGAGCCGACCGGTGTGCTGATCAGTGGGTGATTTCTGGTCTTGTAATATTCGGGAGAAATTACTCTTTGAATTAGCTAACTCTGGGTTACTAAGAGTTTTAGGGTGTTGGTAAGTGCTTTGGTGTGTGTGTGTGTGTGTGTGTGTGTGTGTGTGTGTGTGTGTGTGTGTGTGAATGGGTTAATGAAGGTAATAGGTAATACTTAGCTAAGTGGGTTGGGAAGTGGATGTTTTGGGTGATGGGTGCTTTGGGTGATGGGTATTCTAGGTTGTGTGTGTGTGTGTGTGTGTGTGTGTGTGTGTGTGTGTGTGTGTGTGTGTGTGTGTGTGTGTGTGTGTGTGTGTGAGAGTGTGTGTTTGATGTTTCATTAATGGTTGTTTGGTTGGGTCAGTGTGTCCAGCAGTGGGACGGACGGTCTGGCCTTCGTTTAATGATTCAGTTGGCTGGCTCATCGATGCCCGTGATGGGTGTTGTAATCGGTTTGTCTGTTGACAGTTGAGGTGCCACATCAAACACACATAAACACGGGCAACGCGAGTGATAAACCCTCTCCCCGTAGCACACAAACAGCTATCACAAATTGTAACCACACACACACACACACACACACACACACACACACACACACAAAGGAAAGCAACAAAGATCATACCAGCACTGAGAAAGCCCACTTCGGAAGAGAGAAGAGTGAGGGGTCACCTGATCATAACTCCTTCAAAAAACAGATGAATGACGTAAACAGTGAACTCTTTAGCAATAGATTCAGCAAGAGAACAACTAGAGGACATAACATAAAATCAAACACAAGACGTTGTTTAGAGCAGCGAGTTGTGGTTTCGGTGCATTACACGTGAGAGCGTCCCATCTTTGCCTTTTCCTTGCGCTACCTCGCTAATGAGGGAAACTGCGATTAATTACGACAAAAACAAGAGTGATGGAGAAACGGAACAAATGGAATGAAGACATGGTTAAATACAGACAGCATACTGAAATTCCTAAGATTTTAAGGTACAGAATGTTTAAGAGAAGAGGACCCACAAGGACTCATACAGTGCAAAATATGTAATTACAAACAGATAATTACAAACCAGCCGGGTTTTATACTCCACCAGGACCCAAACAGTGGAAAATGAGTTATCATAAATAGGTAATTACACACTAATCGGGTTTTATACTCCACCACTCAATTAACTGACTCAACAAAGAAATGAAAACCTGTTCTTCACAGTTTGCTTCAAACACACTGATCCCACACGGCCTCCCGACCTCTCACGCTGTCTTAACCTTAACCCCCAGCACGTCCAGGCAAAGTAACTAACCTTGAAAATATACTCTTGATCACCATCTCGTGATCATGCCTCGGGTACGGACAGCCACACGTGTTTGTTCCTACGGGCAAAGTGATGCTACAGAATAGACGACTCTTCTCATACAGGAGAGGCATAGTTCCACCTCTGACAACCATCCTGCCTGTGTTAAAATTCCTTCAAGCATGAATTATCTGTAGTCAGCACAAACTCTCGATCACGACTTCAATTTCTGACGGCCACACATATGTGTTCCCGGGGTGAGTGTGTGTGTGTGTGTGGTGTGTTAGAGATACCTCCAGACTATTGCAACGAGCAACTGCAATATGCTAGGGAAAAATATGCATAGCCTTTCCTGACTTCATTCATTCTGATGGGGAACGATTCTTTTAGGAATGTTTTATCGGCTGTAAGTACTAAACCCTTTGACACATTCAGAGCAATTCTGTTTCCCGTGGGTTATTTCATACACCTTCAAACACTCAATCGCCAATTTTACAGTATTTCATTTCACATCAAAGAAGTGCTTCGTATCGTAATCCTATTTCATTTCTTTTCTTGTTTCGCTCGTTTTTATGTGACAAGTCATGTCCTAGTCAAAGTCAATAAACGACTCGCTCACACAAGAAAGAAAAAAAAAAATGACACGGGAAGAATACGAGATATTGAATAATCATTGGTCGTATAATTGATACGGTGCGTGTTAGATCAGTGTTCACTCGTGAACATATAAGCAAGAGCAGAACCAGAACGAACGGAACCGGAGAGAGAGAGAGAGAGAGAGAGAGAGAGAGAGAGAGAGAGAGAGAGAGAGAGAGAGAGAGAGAGAGAGAGATTTACCAAACACACTGCTCGGCGGTAAACAGTAACAAGCCATATAAACCTCATACCTGAGAATCCGCCTAAGTATCGACCGTGTGATGTCTATGAATACGGTCTCGTGTGCGTGTGTTGAGCACACACAATTTCCTCCGTGTAAAGTGTATAGCTTATCACATTACGTAACATGAGCAGAATGTTTCCAGCACGAAGGAAAAGGAAAATTTCACTGAACCTTTTCAGGAGCCGAGGTGTGCTACAACCATATCATATACATGTAACGATACGACGATTACGAAAGTGTGATATACTCGTATACAATGTGGTATAGTCTCACTTCCAGTAATAATTAATTCTACTGCTATATGGCAATTCAACTCACCACCCATCCTCCCCTACCCGACCCTAAAGGTGTCGATATTGTATTTTTCTATGTAAGTGAAAGAATGTATGTATGCAATGTTGATGATACTGTTTTCACACAGGTATAACGCAACGTATTCAGTTTACATTTCGATGGTTATCAGTAAAAAAAAAAAGGAGCTACCAAGATTATTAGCAAATAGTGAACCTCCCAACCACGCTTACCAACCTTACCGAGACAACAGGAGCCGTACTGATCAACTTGACATTCATGGGACACATCCGTAAAGATAAGTTGTTGTTGACTGTCTGTACGTCTTCACTGATCTCACAATATGGGACTCATGATTCTTTTTACTGACCAAATAACTTCTTGCACTGGAACTGCCGTAGTTCCTCCGTACATGTTCCTGAACAGTTCAGCTACTGTTGACATGCGTGTGTGTGTGTGTGTGTGTGTGTGTGTGTGTGTGGCTACTATTTGCCTGTCACGGGGAGTGTTTCATAATCTTGCTGCCCCTTCTGTGTTAGTGTGTGTGTGTGTGTATGTCTGTGTCTGTGTGTGTGTAACTCTGCAATGCCTAGAATATTTCAAAAAAGGGTAAACATACGTGATCAGCTCTGAGGCCGACAATACAAATAACAAGAGAGAGAGAGAGAGAGAGAGAGAGAGAGAGAGAGAGAGAGAGAGAGAGAGAGAGAGAGAGAGAGAGAGAGAGAGAGAGAGAGAGAGAGAGTTGATAAATACGGACGAGATGTTATCAGTGAACAAAAAGCTTTACGTAACTATTCATTACCGTAATAGACGTCAGTAGTGTTGCTGGCGCACGAACAGGAGGGTTGGGGAGGGGATTACACGCATTTATGTGGCACTAGCCTGGCCGGCCATGGGAGCTTAAAAGTAGACATTAGGATCAAAATATGAAATAACGTTTTCTCTCAGCAAGGAAGAAAACTGGTCGTGCAAGGATGGGGAAGAATTATGAAAAGATAAGAAAAAAAATGAAAGAGGAGAAAGTCAAGACAGGCAATGGAAGTATCAGATCGAGGAAGACTACAGGCGGAGTGATGCAAGGAAGAATACTATCGAGGAAGATTAAAGGGAGAGTGTAGCAAGGAAGGATCAGATCGATCAAAGATAAAGAAAAAAGTCTATCAAGGAAGATGAAAGAAAGGGGAAGAGAAAGGAAGGTGCAAGGTAGAGACTAAGAGATGAGAAATAGGATGAAACAGAGAGTAAGACAGGGAGAGGAACTAGGAGTGGAGGGGCGGTAGAATAAAAGGCCGAGGTAGGGAGCACCTCAGCCATCTTGAGGGTCAGGTCGCCGCCAGCCGTCACCACCAGACGGCTGATGCTCCAGACAAAAGACCTTTTTTTTTTTTTTTCCCTCCTTCCTTTTTATCGCCAAGTTTCCAGACGCGCCTTGCGCACACCCCTCGCTGTCTAGCTACAGAGGTGGGTTTAAAGTATTTCTTCACTAAAGTACAACATAAAATGCGCCAAACAGTTGCTTACAACCCAGAGTGTACTTCGCCGAGACATACCAAACTCGTTTCGTCTAACTCAGTGACTAAGTTATTATTCTTTACCCCATAAGACAGGCAGACGGTACATGAAGAAGTCCTCGTCTGTACTTAAGAATAATTTGTGCAAGTGGGTCTTTCGTTACTAGGCATTACCTCAGCCATAATTCTGGAGCGAGATGAATATACTTTCAAATCTGCCCACTGGAGAGATGGAGTCCAGCATCCTTGGGTATACGAAGCTCCCGGAGTCATGTCTATGTCCTCCCTGTCGTGAACTCCGCCTGGTTAGTATACATACCCTGTCGACCTTATCTCCTCCGATCATTCTACAGTTACCGAACATATTCAAGAATTCACAGCCTCCGCGTAGCGTCTAACGTCCCCTCCCGTCTTCTGTTGCTCAACGTGCCAAGAATAATATCCTCCCCCACCACCACAACTTGAAGAAGAATTTCGTTCCCCCTCCCTCCTTCCTCCTCCTACGACGCGAAAAAAGTAAATGCAGTTACTAAAGTGAATATTAAGCTCTCGCTGATGTGGTCTCTAGTACACTGCGTTTTACACAACTTGCAGAGGCCGCGTTGTGGCGTCTGATATTTTTCACCTCCCACAATATGGTCTAGCACGCTGGGAAAAATAGACACAAACCTTGGTAACTTGAGTTTCACGTTGGTACTATGTATTGCAAGAAAGCCGAGAACACACGATGTCCTGAGGGTGTTTTTTTTTTTTTCTTTCTCGCTTTTCCGATATTGCCAACAATGATAGAGGACAGTGGTGAGTGTGGATCTTTACTGACAAGTGAAGGCCTGCTCCCTGATGCGGTTATTGTACGTGACGGATGCGTACATCGTACAAGAATAGCAAATCATCAGTCACATTTCGGGAGAAAGATTCTAGTAAGAAATTCATGCCTTCATTCATTCTCATCCTCGAAAAAGCAGGTTATCTCTCTCTCTTTCTAATCAACGCTAAAGGCAGTGGTCGCAAACAGATAATCTAATCGAGGTATATAAAGAGAAATATAAGAGATAAAAGAACGCCTCAAAAAAAAAAAAGTGTTTTTGAATATGCACAAAGCTTTTCGACCCGAGAAAGACATGCTTAACTTGCTAGGAAATGTTTAGAAAGTATAACCCTAGAGCAAAGAAAATGTAACGTACATCACAACAGTACATCGTTAAGCAGTTATCAGTGTGATTTGCATATCACAACTACAACAGCCAAATTAAGGATTATCTCATTGACCATTACTGTGTCCAGTTGAATAAGTCCAAGACCTTTTCATCCGTCTATTTCCTCTTTTCAGCCACTATCTGGTCCATAGTTAGAGTGTAAGCTCTTCATTACAACCCCCTTACCAACCCACCCACAAAAAACGTAACTATACTTTTCATTTCTTTTCTATCTGTTATTGGCTCCCTAATCCTGTGCAAGGCCTGAACCCAATGAGGACCTTTGCCTTCGCGTCAAGAGCCCCTGTTATAAAATGGCTCATTCTATGACAAAGGTTTCTGTCATAGACATCAAGTCCCCATCGAGGCCAAATCCTGAACATGAGGGGAAAAGTAAAAAGGGAGAAAGAGAGAAAAAAAAAGGATATGACAGACATGAAAAATTTAGAATGGCGAAAGTGTGTATGTAAGTGGTGTGTGTGTGTGTGTGTGTGTGTGTGTGTGTGTGTGTGTGTGTGTGTGTGTGATGAGGATGTCAACCCTAGCCTAGCTGCTCAATTTCAGAAAGACAAAGTGAAATCAACAATCCTGACACGAAGGATATAAGACATATTTTTCTTCACTTCCTCCAAAATTCTGAAAATACTTTTTCCTCATCTCGTCTGTCTCCGTCTCATTAACCCTCTTTATATTCTAATTAAGGATCAGCCTTGTGTATGTGACTGGAAACCCAAAAAAGAGATTGGGGACACGGCTTCAACCCTCCAAAGCCGGCTCCACCATCAATATCCTACACAGTGGCTCCTACTACACTCTTAACCACCTACAAGAAGAATCATACCAGAGAAATGATCGTCAAACAGAGAACAGAAATGAGTGGGTTCATCACCCAAAGACGGAAAGACACGACACTCTCACACACCCCCGTGCACTTCCTGATACCCCTCTCTCGTCCAGGCCTTTAATAAATACTAGATTGAGCGAAGCGTGCAACACCTCAAGCGTTTCCCACAACAATCCAATAATTAGAAAAATGTTATGAAGTTTCCCTCTCGACGGCATTTCAGTACTGGAAGGTGGAACGAAATCAAGTCGCTTTCTGAATCATTCTTAAAAAAATTATTTCACCTGGGAAAATTGTGGGAAGCTCTCAAATATTCAGCTCTCGTCAGACATGCACAGGTGGAACTCAATATTCATAATGGCAAAAAAGTTTTCTTTCAAAGTTTACGAAACAACTTGTATAAAGCTACTGTACAAAGTGTGTGTGTGTGTGTGTGTGTGTGTGTGCTGATGTAAGAGTATGGTTAACAGTCTTAATCTTTCTGTAACGTAGCATCTAAAGATATGTACCAATCTGACTCCCAGGCAACGAGCTAACAATGTTGCGGGCTCGTTACCCATGAATGAAGGATCCATGATCTTACACACATACTTCCTTAACACCTACTTATCCCCAGAACCTAATGACCAGACAATGATGATGATGATGTGCTCAGAACCCTTCCATCATCATAATGTACCTACGTGTTATCTACTTCACCGAGGCGAGGTTGGCCACCCTTCCTCGTCTGTCTATCATAACCTGTTCCCGGAACCCGGGCTCGTGTGGTGGAGTCCCACTTTAAACGGACAGGTAAGACGGACACCATGTCCAGCAATAATTCCGTATGCTTTAGTACCGGTAAATACTCAGTGTGCAGGGACAACACCAGGTGGGTAAGATTCTGCAGGGCATCTCCGTAGGGATGGAGGTTTTGGCCAGACCCACTGTGACACAAAATGTATCGTGTTACCACACCTCTACCACATGCAGTCCGATATCTTTACTGATCACTGTATCAACGATGAGAGCTGAGGATCACTGGGAGCTGAGGAAACTCTTAAGAGCAACACTGAGAGCTGGAGACACCCTAAAAGCAACACTGAGAGCTGGAGACACCCTAAGAGCAACACTGAGAGCTGGAGACACCCTAAGAGCAATATCTCAAGTCCGACGGAAAGATAAAACTTATTCTGGCTTTAAGTGGGATATAGAGGACGACCTCGAACGTCAACAAGCCAAACTTTTAAAACCACCTGTATAAAAAGCAACAAGTAGTAAAATTGTCATAAAAGCAAGAAGACATCGCCTTTCCCTCAGGTTCACCTTTCATTTCTCTTCTGTAAAAGTCTCTGGACGTGACAGAAGTCCTCTGTGAGGCCAAGGCTCGTGTATGAAGCGAAAGAAGAAAAAAAGAAAAAAAAATGTAGAAAAATAATATAAGAAAATAGAGTAAAAAAGAGTGTTAAGATAAGATGTGATAATAGGATAACAGGCAAACGTTGTATGCAAGGAGGAGATATCAAATCCTCCTCAGTAGACACCTATTACTGTAATGACAGGAAAAAAAAAGGGAAACTCTCGCAATATCCCGCCACTTATAAGAGATCAAGTGCGCTCTTAATGTCATCTGTGCTCTGGATGATGAGGGAGGAGCTTGTCCCTCTTCGTCTCATGTAAGAGAGACTTGGTTTACTCACGTCTTTCATGGTTAATGAAGGTTGAGCCACTCATTTACAAAAAAAAAATGTAAACTGTTAATTGGAACAAGTACGACGCTCAATGAATTTCATTTCGGTGGTAATTTTTGTGAAATTAAATATTCATATTCAAATGTTTTAATCCTTCTCATGTCCTAATGGTTCACGTTTTAAATATATATATATATATATATATATATATATATATATATATATATATATATAGAGAGAGAGAGAGAGAGAGAGAGAGAGAGAGAGAGAGAGAATCAATGCTTACCTTGAATTTATTACAGACGAAATATTTCTGCACTAGACATTCATCAATATTTCTTTTTTAACTGTAAGAGTCATTGAAAGTTATTATCCAGAGTTAAGATTTATCTAAGATCCTGCTGGTAGGGAATGTATGAAGGAAAAAAGTTTTTCACGCTTTCATAAAAAAAAAGTAGTTTGAATAACGCTACTGTTTCAGCGTTTATGATTCCGAAAGGAAATGAATATTTTCAACAGAAATCGTCATGGAAGGGACATATCGATTTCAGCATGACTGTGATATATATATATATATATATATATATATATATATATATATATATATATATATATATATATATATATATATATATCTGAAACCGCACTGCTCTTCCCCAATCTGATGCTCTGTACATGCCTTCACCCTCTCAATCAATACCCTCCCATATAATTTACCAGGAATACTCAACAAACTTATACCTCTGTAATTTGAGCACTCACTCTTATCCCCTTTGCCTTTGTACAATGGCACTATGCACGCATTCCGCCAATCCTCAGGCACCTCACCATGAGTCATACAGAGGATGTGTGGATCAGGTGTTTGCTTTGAAGAATGTATGTGAGAAATACTTAGAAAAGCAAATGGATTTGTATGTAGCATTTATAGATCTGGAGAAGGCATATGATAGAGTTGATAGAGATGCTCTGTGGAAGGTATTAAGAATATATGGTGTGGGAGGCAAGTTGTTAGAAGCAGTGAAAAGTTTTTATCGAGGATGTAAGGCATGTGTACGTGTAGGAAGAGAGGAAAGTGATTGGTTCTCAGTGAATGTAGGTTTGCGGCAGGGGTGTGTGATGTCTCCATGGTTGTTTAATTTGTTTATGGATGGGGTTGTAAGGGAGGTAAATGCAAGAGTCCTGGAAAGAGGGGCAAGTATGAAGTCTGTTGGGGATGAGAGAGCTTGGGAAGTGAGTCAGTTGTTGTTCGCTGATGATACAGCGCTGGTGGCTGATTCATGTGAGAAACTGCAGAAGCTGGTGACTGAGTTTGGTAAAGTGTGTGGAAGAAGAAAGTTGAGAGTAAATGTGAATAAGAGCAAGGTTATTAGGTACAGTAGGGTTGAGGGTCAAGTCAATTGGGAGGTGAGTTTGAATGGAGAAAAACTGGAGGAAGTGAAGTGTTTTAGATATCTGGGAGTGGATCTGTCAGCGGATGGAACCATGGAAGCGGAAGTGGATCATAGGGTGGGGGAGGGGGCGAAAATTTTGGGAGCCTTGAAAAATGTGTGGAAGTCGAGAACATTATCTCGGAAAGCAAAAATGGGTATGTTTGAGGGAATAGTGGTTCCAACAATGTTGTATGGTTGCGAGGCGTGGGCTATGGATAGAGATGTGCGCAGGAGGATGGATGTGCTGGAAATGAGATGTTTGAGGACAATGTGTGGTGTGAGGTGGTTTGATCGAGTAAGTAACGTAAGGGTAAGAGAGATGTGTGGAAATAAAAAGAGCGTGGTTGAGAGAGCAGAAGAGGGTGTTTTGAAATGGTTTGGGCACATGGAGAGAATGAGTGAGGAGAGATTGACCAAGAGGATATATGTGTCGGAGGTGGAGGGAACGAGGAGAAGAGGGAGACCAAATTGGAGGTGGAAAGATGGAGTGAAAAAGATTTTGTGTGATCGGGGCCTGAACATGCAGGAGGGTGAAAGGAGGGCAAGAAATAGAGTGAATTGGTGTCATGTGGTATACAGGGGTTGACGTGCTGTCAGTGGATTGAAGCAAGGCATGTGAAGCGTCTGGGGTAAACCATGGAAAGCTGTGTAGGTATGCATATTTGCGTGTGTGGACGTGTGTATGTACATGTGTATGGGGGGGGGGGGGGTTGGGCCATTTCTTTCGTCTGTTTCCTTGCGCTACCTCGCAAACGCGGGAGACAGCGACAAAGTATAAAAAAAAAAAAAAAAAAAAAAAAAAAATATATATATATATATATATATATATATATATATATATATATATATATATATATATATATATATATATATATATATATATATATATATATATAATGTTGGCGAACCCCATGATGAAACGTATCTTCTCACGTATATTCATTTATTTCCTACACAATAGATGTAGATTTTGTTATGTGAATGTTACCTTCAATTTGTAATTCTGAAAACTCTACATGCAGTCTGTAGAGGAGGAGAGGACGTGGGAAGTGAGTCACTTGAAGTTCGGTAATGATACATTACTAGTGGAAGGTACATCACTAAGGAAGGCACAAGAAAGATTCCTAATTACTTCTCGGAGTCTACGGAAGGTACCAGGTACCAACAAGATTCCTAATTGCTCCTCGGACACTATGGAAGGTACCAGCATGATTCCTGGTTCCTTCTCTGCCTCCTTAGCATGTGGGAGGGGGAGAGAGAGAGATATCCGGGAGGATGCGAGGCTGTCGCATGAACGAACCTCCTGCCTACTTCATGGCGCCAAATATACGAGGTAGCACGATACACTTATTTTACTTAATGACTCCCCAGTCGACGATTCGCAGGTGATGCACTGCGTCTTGTGTCATTTTTATTCTCTCTTCCCCCCTCTCTCTTTCTACGCCCTAGCTCTGTCTTTTGGGCAAAATCTTGGTGCATGTACGTGTCATTATGTACTCTGTGGTGTAGTGACGAGTTTCGGCAATACGATACCACTGTTGCCTTCGAACCAATACGATGACATTCATAAAATCCTTGCGTAATAAAAAACTGATTTTACAAATATTCCTTATGTCTTATCTATCATCTGATTCGTCTCCGTCGTCGTCCTAACCTACGTCTTGACCCTCGAAGCCAGAAGACCTCGTATACAACCTCGTGTTCACATCGGCAGAGCCATAGTCAGCACCACACTACCAATATGCCGTACAAGCAAGAGTTTCCACTCCACTACGGAGGATCAGATACCGAAGTACCATCTGCAGAAGTAGGAGGAATACTGTCTTCTATCCTTCATCCCAAGCCGAACGATTTCCAAAGTTGTGGAGCGGGATGTGTGTGTGTGTGTGTTCAAGTTGCTTTCCTCGTAAGAGCTCCCTAACGGCAGCTGTACATGCACGCAGCTTCATCTGCTGGGAACAGACTTGATTTCGGGAGAATTCTTGAACACGCTGAAGAGTAAAAATCTTTTAAAAAACGGTCGAGACAGCGCTGTCATATGAATAGGACATAAAACTGCTGTTCGTTCCTTACCTATTATTATCTATTCTGAGATACTGGTTTCTGCAAAAGACCTCGTCGTTTTGTCTGATATGGGGATGAAATTCTTGGCTCGCACCTCTTCACTGCAAAGCGGGCATGGAAAAGTGTCTGTCGCATTAGGAGAAGGCTTATACAGGCAGCCAATCCAAGCAAGCACACATCTCCTAATTTCAAGCCTGATGCATTTCTATCTTTATTTCGTTTGTCCACTGTGGTTCTTCATGGATATTGGAGCATCAGGTATGCGCTGCCATATGAAGAGGAAAATAAATACAAATATCCATACTCTCTAAGTAATTCAGGAACAGACGAAATGATCAGTGCCAAAGAAATGCGAGGATCGAAGCGTGTTTTCAGGACAGCGTCTGAAATCTAATATCTGTTCCTGTATTTCATTTTTCCCCTCTCTTCCATAACCATGTTGCTGACGTAATGCATATAATCTTTACGGTACGTGGCTTCAGAACCTTTGATGTACACTGGAATTCTAGAAATTCACGATGCCGGATCGAGCCCCGGTACGTCAATTGTAAAGTTTGGTATGGCGTTCCTCCTGGGATGCACGATAATGAAGGACAGTGAACCTGCCTTCAGAAACTTTGGGTTGGTTCCCTGTCGCCAATGCAGTGTCTGGCGGGTGGAGACCGGACAGCAAGTTTCGTAAATTCAAACAGAGAATTTTGCAATATGGTTTAGTTTACGCAGAGCAATGCATCTCTTTTTTTCTGGTAATAGAGAGCAAAGGAAACGTCGTTCGTATATCTACAACACAACAATAACCTTAGACGTGATAGTACAACAGACTGCAGATAATGTATGACACGCCTAACTCTATATGATGTTCCTTGAATACCACTTTCGAAACCAGGCCACACTTGCACACCGATTTAATTCGTAGTTCACGTGGGTGTCGTTCCTTCCAGATCTTCCCATGCATATCATATATTATCTTTACTGAAATTACAAGAAAATATATTCTTAAAATGGTCTTTTGCATTCAGCGATGTATGGAATTTATTTGCAGTCCTGAAATGCGAGTCGTATTTCTTACAACCAACGACGCATGCCAGGAGTTACAGCGGGTTCCATTACCGTCGATGCATGCCTGAAGTTATAGTTACCATTACTGTCGCCAGGTTGGGAGTTATAGCGAATGATGTGTTTGAGGAAGGCAGACCATCGCGGCCCTCTGGTGCCGGCTCCCCACAGCTGAACTCTAGCAGTGTCTCCTTCCTTCAACGCACCCACACCCAGCAGGCACTAATTTCTCTCACAATCACACATCTACATCTACATTTACTCTTAGGAAACCCTACCACACATCTCGAGTCACAACCACACTCACATTAATGATACTCTGTTTTCACTCAACTTGCTATAGTTTCATCTAGTGCTAAACTCATCCACCAACACAGTCTGCTCATCCACAACCAATTGCCCTACTACCATCCACTACACCACCTTTCCTATTCCTACACCTACCTATTCGCACTGTAACACACTTACCTATTCCTAAACCTCTTAATACCGTAAGACACAACGCTTATCAATTTTATCCTCTCATGTGCTACCACATTCCCTCTTCTACCGCTGCAGTCCGTCACCTATCACCACAATCGCCTCCCACGTCACCACAATCACCTTACGCGTCATTACACCCTCTCGAGCCATCGCCACACGCCCCCTAACCAACAACACCTCCGTTCGCATTCGTTCACACAGAGCCAAATATTTCGCACCACACTCCATACATCCCCATCAACATACACTCCTCCCACCCTCAGCACCAGAGTCAGAGACCCATCGCCATTCCCATCATCACAGTGGGCCTAATGTAGTCATTAAAAAACAACCTTTAAGAAGAGCCGTCTACCTCTGGGCAGTCCAGGAGAATGTCTTTCATGGGGATATGTTTACAGCATCTAAATGTTTATCATATCCTAATCTGAAAACGGATTGGCTGGCACTTGCTCACATACCGGAGCTGTTGGGTGTGCCTTGCACCAAACTGCCAGTTATCATGATACATTTTTTTCGCATTTGCCTTGGTTATGATTGGAAGGTTGGCCACTTGCCTCAAGAATTCGCAAGAATGATAGTGATTAAGCTTCTAAACATTTAAAATGCGCTTAAATATTAGTTTTTTAGGGAGGAACGGACACTATCAAATGAGAATCCTGCTTTTTGGCTACGACAGCTCAAGTAATATACCGATAACAGTTGGTCGACTCAGTTCCATCAAGGAAAACGGTAGTGAAGACGATGCAACACCGTTGTACATTCGCCAGCATGATCGAAAAACAACAGCTCGAGTGAAAAAAATATTCTCTCTCTCATGCGAGCATCGCTGCACTGAAGACATCCTACACGCTCTAGCTACTGACGCACTCTAATAAGAGCTCTTGCTGCATCCGAACATGCAAGATTGAATCACACAGTCAGGTTATAATAAGACAAATTGGCGTGTTCTGTCCATCTGCTGAGCTCAGTACGGAATCTCCCGCTCCATCTCTAATTAGTGCCTGTTGTAACCCGCTGCTGCTTGTCTCTCTGTAGCTTAATCATCATACTGCCATAATGTACTCCTTAAATTCAGAGTCAAAGGCTGTTTAGGAGTTGTCGAGAAATATATATATAGAGGAAGCAAGCTGGTGAGACTATTAGGGACTAAATATCAACCCGTATGTAGAAAAACTAACACTCCATTTCGTAAGAGTTTACGGAGTAAAAAAAATGCAGCTTTTCGGTCTATTGTTCGCCAAGACGCCCTAGGCGTACAAATCATTCTGAAGACAGCCTTGCTTACGGAACAAGTCTATCTGGCGAGAACAAAATAGAGTTGCCTTGCCCAGATAAGAATGGTGGAGTCAATTAACTCCCCACCCACCACACCCACCCATGAACCATGGAGGATGTACACATTTGCTGATGATGTGCGTGAAAGGAGGACAGAGATGAAGGAGAGAAGAGATGAAGAATATATCAAGGATTGTTAGTTGGTTAAAACCTTTATTAACAAACCCCTTACACCACTAACTGTAGTGAAGTGGCAAACATGACAGGTTGGGTCAATATATATATATATGACAGTGTATTAGGCAAGGTACATATATGGACTTGAGGAGCCACACAAAATCAATAAATAAGTCAAGGATAAAGAGAAACACTGGATACAAGGTAGAAAGACAAACTGACTCATACATGGATAAAGAAAGAAAAATATTTACATGACACGTCGTTTTCTGTTAACATCCACTACACGGCGCAATGTCAGCCTGAACAACGTATATATTCACACATGCGACAGTGGAAGCCTTCCCATATAACCAGGTTCAGTTCACCCATTAGACCCGGTAAGTGATCAAGACTTGGCAGCAAAGTCCCACAACACTGAATAAGGCTAATGAAAATATGAAATACACTCGTGTGATGGAAGATGAGTTCCCATGTGCACACATCATCACACAACGACTTCAGAACACCTCTGAACTTTTGGCAAAAGAAGACTTTGAACTTTTGATAACAGAAACTTCTCTGAGACTTTATCACGACATGTGAGGAACGTCTTTTAAGAGAGGGAAGAGAGTCGCATGAATCGACGGATATTGACGGAGCAGCTCAAAGACCAATTTGCATCGTGTGCGTCAGGAGGCGAGCCTTAATCTGGGCCAGACGGCGTAGTGAAGGCGGAGCTCAGCTCCGTCTCTCATTACTGCCCTTGTTACCCCCCCTCCCGCGTCACTGGATCCGCCCTCAGCACCCGGAGATGGGAAGGGACCGGCGGGCCAAAGGGGAGGGGAGAGAGGGGGAAAATTGGCAGTAGGAATGGACAGGAGGAGTTCTGTGTGTGGGTAAGGGAAGTATGTAGGAGTGAGCAGGAGAGAGACAATGGCAGACAAGGTAAAAGAGGGGGCATATGACGAGTATGATTTATCAGTGGCTCTGTACTTACTAACGAGTTGGAGGTGAAGACTGGATGGACTGGTGGGTTGGTTAAAGGAACTGGAGGAAAAAAGGAGTAGAGATAGGTTATAAAAGGTAGGGAAGTGACGGGAACAGGAGGGGGTAGAGAGAGAGAGAGAGAGAGAGAGAGAGAGAGAGAGAGAGAGAGAGAGAGAGAGAGAGAGAGAGAGAGAGAGAGAGAGAGAGATTGGAAAGGGGAAACTGGAATGTGTTCCAGGAAGCTAATACTATGACAAGTCCGCACTGTACCTTTGGTATTAGAAGTTCATCCAATCAGTAACAATAATCCCATACTTAACTCCGGAAAAACCTCTCAAAGCTACAAGACATCACATCCACGCCGGAGCAACTCCTCACTGTGTCCCTCAGAACCCACAAATCCCCCTTCACAGGAGCCGACTGGAGGACTTCAACACCAGACCCTTATACAATATCTTCAAGCTAACAACACAGGCCCCAACACCACCAGGAACAACATGGACGGCGTGCATGACTCTATTCTAACCCTCCACACAGCACGCAGAGCCTCACAATTCCCTAGAAACCTTCATAATCCCCACAGAACGGAGGGATTCACTTACGACACCGTGCCTCCGGTGGCAGCAGCATCATCCATCCCAGGGCCATTTGTGTGCGTCAGGCCGCAGAGCGCCGCGAGGTCGCTGCCCCGGCAAATTGCTGTATCAGTGTTCGACAGCTTGATCCTCGCTTACTCCAGGTCCGGGGCCGACGGTTTACACGGCTGCCAGGGATCCTGGCGCGAGGCGAGGAGGTAGGGGTGATGAGAAGCTGGCCAGCAAGATGGGGAGATGGGGGAAGAGCAGGGTAGTGGACTAAGGAAGGGAGGAGGAAGGATAGGGTGAGTAGGATATGAAATAAGAGGAAAGGTGAGGGAAGGCTGTAAGAGAAGAGAGAAAAAACAGAAGCGACAACAGAGACTGAATCATGAAGATGTGTGGAACGAGTTGACAGGTGGGGAGAGGAGAGGTTGGTGTTAGATACCGAAGGAGGAGGAGGAGGAGGAGGAGGAGGAGGAGGAGGAAGAGGAGGAGGAAGGGTGATAAGGTAGGGAGAGGAACCAGGGCAGGGTGGGAGGGAAGGCAGAGGATGCAGAGGGGCATGAAAGGTATTGAGAAAGAGCTGGAGGGTGGAAGGAGGAAGAAGAGAAGGGAGGAGACAGCAGGGAAAGGGTGAGAAGGGGCCGCAAGGGAAAGGAGGGGAAGAAGGAGGAGGGGGAGAGTGTGGTGAGAAGATGGGATGAAGAGGGAGAAAATGGTATTGAAAGCATGAAATTCAAGAGGAGCAAAGGAGAAACCGAAAATATGGGGAGGAGATTATAGCTAGGAGGCAGGAGGTGCTATGCAGTGTGCAGGAATGCAGACAGCAACAGACCAGTGGGTCCCTTTCGACAGAGCGAACGGAGAGAGTGAGAGAGACGACGACGGTGACTCAGGATCTAGATGGAACAGAAGACAGTTATAGCGACGGGAGATGGGCGAAGTCGGTGATAAATAGGGGAGAAGGATCGCGAGGATATCCTGGAGAGAGAGAGAGAGAGAGAGAGAGAGAGAGAGAGAGAGAGAGAGAGAGAGAGAGAGAGAGAGGTGGCAATGCACTACGGGGGGAGATAAGGTCATATAATGAACAATCGCGGAGGAAAAGAGAGACACACTGATAAATATAGGGGGAAGAAAAGCTAATGTACAAGGAGAGGTAAAGAGATGAGTCAGATACACCTGTGCGAGGAGAGAAGGTCTAGGTAATACGTGCAGGAGACAGGGTAGATGTGGAGAGCAGCACTCTACCCTGCCAAAACAGCCGTTACTCCTTCCCCTATCCCATTCTGAACGCGCCAACGGACGACAAGGCGGGACGGGACCAGAAGGCTGCCACGTAATGCTTTCTGAGGTTTAGTGTAGTGCAAACTCGGACCTCTGTAATTTTTTCAAATAGTTTAGACTTATTTCTACCGAGATTTTGAGGCTTCAAAGAGATATATTTGTACTTTTTTTGGGGGGGAGCAGGTCAGTTAAATGTTTTTTTTTTACATGTCTACCAATATATATATATATATATATATATATATATATATATATATATATATATATATATATATATATATATATGCATTTATTTATTTTTTTCTTTCTTTTTTCCCCCTACATATTCGCCATTTCCCGCGTTCGCGACGTAGCGTTAAGTTGAGCCTTAGAGAGAATATCCTCACTTGGCCCCCTTCTCTGTTCCCCTTTTTTGGAAAATTAAAAACTGAAGGGGAGGATTTCCAGTCCCCCCCGCTCCTTCCCCTTTTAGTCGCCTTTTACGACACGCAGGGAATACGTGGGAAGCATTCTTTCTCCCATATTTATCCCTGGGGATAGGGAAGAAAGAATACTTCCCACGTATTCCCCGCGTGTCGTAAAAGGCGACTAAAAGGGGAGGGAGCGGGCCGCTGGAAATCCTCCCCTCCTGTTTTTTAATTCTCCAAAACATGGAAGAGAGAAGGGGACAAGTGAGGATATTCCCTCAAAGGCCCAGTCCTCTGTTCTTAACGCTACCTCGCTAACGTGGGAAATGGCGAATGTATGAATATATATATATATATATATATATATATATATATCCAGGCAATGTGAAGCACAAGTCTGACTGCTCTAGCGACAAAGTTGCAGCTGGTCTGTGCACACACAGCAGTGAAACAGAAAACCTAAAAACAAAAGTATCTATTGGAATTAACGTGGCCTCACTTTCTATACTTTCATCTACCGAATTCATTCATTAGGATCCTATATATAACAAATGCGGCTGCCCATTAGTATAATTATAATTAGCAGGGTCAAACTTACTCCGCTTTGGACTCGTATAGTATAATCAATTTTCTCGTTACACTTATAGTGTAGCTTTGATTCGTCTGGTTTCCACTTCGTCATGATTCCACGTAACTCAGGATTTGAAAAATGTTTTGGCAATTAAAAACAATGTTCGCTAATAATATCATCATCATCATCATCTTCGTCATCACGGCGCCAAAAAAACAAAAATAAAAAATCGTGAAACCATTTTTCTTCCTAAACTTTCCTTAATGAGGTGATCGATTCTCCCAACATCCCATCTTCCAATTATACAGGATCTACTTGTAGGAGAAGACTACCTCACGATGACAGCTTACCGTGGTCCTTGGGCAGAAATATTTTGATGTTTCTCATCGCAGTCTGGAGGAGAGAGAGAGAGAGAGAGAGAGAGAGAGAGAGAGAGAGAGAGAGAGAGAGAGAGAGAGAGAGAGAGAGAGAGAGATGCAGGAGGTGACAAAAAAAAAGTAACGTTAAAACACTGTACATTAAGAGAGGTCCGGCCCTTCTAGGTTACGTAGCTCGAGTTCCTGAGTGAAACCTTTCTAAAACCTTTCAGACGTGAAATGAAGTTTCTCTCTCTCTCTCTCTCTCTCTCTCTATATATATATATATATATATATATATATATATATATATATATATATATATACCCAGCGTCCTCAAAACACATCTTATCCCCCCCCTCTCCCGCGTATATTTTCAGATGCGATACTTGGGTAAAGTTTATTGTGGATACAAGCGTATGAAGCTCTCAAGTGTAAAATCATCATACATTTGGTCGCTGAGATTAGTATTTCTTATTGTGTGAGCACCAGTAACCCGCCTCGGTGTGCCTCAAGCTATCTTGAGGGAAGAATGTCTTCTTTACTCTTTGAGAATGCCAATTCATTTTTGAAATTTCGCTTCTGGCCGCTATATATCTTTCACCTGTGCTTCAAGATGGTTGGCTCTTACCTTTCTATAAGGAGGAGGAAGCCTAAATTATCGCCTTGAAGCAAGAAAATGTGGGTCTACGCGAGATTCCTTGGCGCACTGGGCACTTAGAATGCACGATCAAGCGGCTGCTTCTTGCAACCTCTCAGCAGTGCCTCTCCTCACTCAAGACCCAATTCATGGACCTTGAGTGCTTTAGAAACCTTGCCAATTCCATGCCCAATTCTGCAGATGGTAATCAAAGCCTTGGGGCTAAGACATCACCTTTGAAAATGCATAGGAAGGCGGACAGGGTTATTTTTCCAGACACTATGTGTATAACCCCAAAACCCCTTTTTCGGCTCTCCTGCAGGGCTGCGCGACAGTAAGTAGTAAGGTAATGATGAACTCCCTTGGATAGATAAGTCCCTCGTTGAGAATGTATTAATTTTTCTTTTCTTCTGGGAAGAATATAACCTCCACAAGAGAGACTTTCGACTCGCAGTGTAATTACAAGCAGGTGGGGTCCGGTTACACCAGAGATAAGGTTATATTACATTAGTAATAAGTTAAGGAAATTCACATGATCAAGTAGGCGCTCGAGATTTAGAAGTCTGTCAAGAGTGAGGTGAAAATCCTGGTCATAGCAGGCTAAATCAAATTGCCCTGGACCTGGTAAGCTATCAACTTGAACCTGGTAGACTACTAAGATGGACCTTGGGAGGCTACCATTCTGGACCCAGGAAGCTACACAGTCCTGAACCTGGAAGACTACCATCCTGAACCTGGAAGACTACCATCCTGAACCTGGAAGACTACCATCCTGAACCTGGAAGACTACCATCCTGAACCTGGAAGACTACCATCCTGAACCTGGAAGATTACCATCCGGGACCTGGAAGACTACCATCCGGCACCTGGGAGGCTACCATCCGGGACCTGGAAGACTACCATCCTGAATCTGGAAGACTACCATCCTGAACCTGGAAGACTACCATACTGAACCTGGAAGACTACCATCCTCAACTGGAAGACTACCATCCTGAACCTGGAAGACTACCATCCTAAACCTGGAAGACTACCATACTGAACCTGGAAGACTACCATCCTGAACCTGGGAGGCTACCATCCGGGACATAGGAGGCTACCATGCTAGACCTGGAAAGCCACTATTTAGCAATGGCATTATATATATATATATATTGTTTTTCCATGTGTGTTGATAAAGTTCACTTCGTCCCTTCGGACAAGCAAGATATTTCTGGCTCTAGCATCTATCCGTTTGTCTCTCCATCTATCAACGTATCTATCTATCGATTCATATCATTCTGTCTGTCTGTCACTATATCTGTCATACGAATTACCATCTATGTACCAATGTACCTATCTATCAATTCGTATACCTTCTGTCTGTATACTGCATATCGATCTGCCCGTCTAATTCTATCCGTCAATGGATGTATTTTTCATCTATCAACATGTCTGTCTAGCAATTCATATCATTCTATGTACGTTTTCTTTTCGTCTGTCTATAACTGTATATGTAAAAGTATCTACCTTCCCACCTACCTATCCATCTATCTATATACCCATCTAAGTATCACCTATCTAAATCTATGTATTGATATATGGACTCCTACCTTCCCATCTGCAGGTGGTGGATAACGTGCATACAAGCAGCCCTATATGTGGTAAATCAACCTTGCAGAAGTAAAGGGTTCCTCCAACCTCACTGACTCCGAAGCCTAGCTAAAAGAAAGAAAGAAAAAAAAAAGAAAAAATGAAAATGAAAAAAGTCACGCACACTAGCCTACCTTTCCTTTTGGGTAGACTCGCTCGCTCCCCGTGGTAGATCGCCATTAGATCAACTCTTTTAATCTTCTCTTGTTTTCACTTCCACTCCCGACCACTCGGTCTACCCCACTAAAAGTTTGTTCAGAATCTTTTTTTTTTTTTTTACAACAAAGCTGACCGGGGTAAAAATGTAAAAAAGAAATAGTGAAAATATCAAGCGAACAGTTTTCAGGAGTAAGGTGGATTTCGCTATTCTTTTTGCCAGCTTTTCACATGACTTCCATAATATTTGTGAGATATATAGTCTTTAATAACTTATTTTCCTCCTCAGATAGGCAGGTGTGGTGTTCCACACGCACAGCTCTCAATAATCGTGTCATACCAGCTTCTACTAGGCTTGTTATCATCACTAGGCTTGTTATTCACTACTAGGCTCGTTATTCATCACTTGGCTTGTTGTTCAGCTTTCAGGGCTCGTTACTTATAACTAGGCTCGCTGTTTATGGAGCTCTCTTCTTCAAAATACTCATCTATGTTTTACTTCAGCTCGGTATATGTTACCTTGCGAAAAGATTAGCCACATTCGTATACAATCAAATGATAATATATTTCCATCTCTGTTCTCGACAGCACAGCGCATAACAGCTGCCCTTTACATACGAGCCATCCTACCTGTACAGGTCTAACTTTCTCTCACACACATATACGGGCCTCTGCGGTGGAGTGACTAGCATTTATACAGACTCTATAAGTCATCACTTGAGCGACTCCGTAGTAGGGTCCAAGTGGGTTTGAATCCAAGGAGCACGGCAGTCGACCCTCAGCCAATACCACGATTTATAATTTGTGTGTGTGTGTGTGTGTGTGTGTGTGTGTGTGTGTGTGTGTGTATTTAGAAGGGGGAATATGATTCAAGAATTTGATAAACCTGCTTTTTTGTGTGTGATTTAAAGTTGCTTCCATCAATATAACAACAAATGTCATTCAAAGAAATAAAACACAGGATAAAGGAGTTTTGCACACACACACACACAACAGACTAACAGGAATGTAACTTACACAACTTGGTTTTCTCCTACTAAATCTAACCTAAATAGCAAATGAAACCATCTACGTCTTACAGCATCGAACATAAGTAACAGACTGTATGATTTGCACTAACACAACTTCCAAAGGAAACTTCTACGTCATCCGTACAGTTAATACAGATTTAAGAGCAACAGGTTTTATATAGATGCACCCAAGGCCCTTCTCTCAAATGGTATTTGGTCTTAATGTATAGAAGACAGTCTCTCTTCGATACGGGTTCCTGATATCATTAGTGATAGCGGATGATCACCGTGGCAGGTAGGTACGTGCAGGTGGTAGTGAAGCGGCTCTGTGAACTCCACCCAAAGACACGGAAGGAGTCGGTGGCCAAGAGAGAGGTGAATTCTCGCCGTTTTCTATGTGAACTCTTGTGATGCAAGAGCTATTTCGAGAGGGATTACTAAAGAATGTATCCGGAAGAGGAGGAGGAGGAGGACAATGGGGAAGAGATAAGAAGGGAAGGAGGAAGGGTGATATACTCGAAAGTAGACGAGAGGAGGAAAGGAAATGGACGAGACTAAATAATGTTAGAGGAAAAACAAAGCACTGGAGAGTATAAAGAAGAAAATGCGAAAGCAGAAGGTTAAAGAAAACACGAAGAAGAAAAGGGATACGAAAACGTGGACAGCTAAGTTAACAAGGAATCAATGATACTACTTACACTGCCTAAGAGAATCTGCAATTATATAGCAACAGGGGTAACGTAGGCAGAGGACGTTCCAATCCTTAAGAGTCAGGCTACCTCGATGATCATTCCGATCACATCACCACAACACTCGTCAGACACCTACACCTCCTCCAGATAACACCCAACCACCACAGTGTCCCGGGATTTGCCCCTGATGACCACAATCGTGGGAGGAACGACGGGGATTTACCGTTTCGTATCTCTCCACCGAGAAATTCGAGGGTAAACAAGACTGTGCATTCCGACATAACCGAGGACGCTCGATTTCACTTCTTAACTGGCAATTACGACTCGGCTTTAGCAATGCATGAAGGAGAGATCGAAACATGTCCGTCTTCGACGTCTGAGTCATGTAATCCACGAGACTGACTGCTGAAAAGGAGATGCAACTCGAAATCCAGTGACAGAGGCAGGCCGGCAGGAGGCTGGGAAAAGGCTCAGAGAGGAATCAGATATACAATGTCTTCCATCCCAGCCAGTCTTAAAATAGAAAGCTATATTTACGAGGGATTTGAACGCAGGAGGAGAGCCTCTGCCAAAAATAAATACACTAAAAACGTATCTCATACCATTTTGTTTTATCTTTTTCCCTCGCAAAATATCACATGAATACAACGTAGTACGAGAGGCACGGTGGAAAAACATTTCAGAAAGCTTTGGACGAGTGTTTACAAAGTGTACCAGAACCAGCCCAGCCAGGGTGTTGGGGTGACACGGAACTCAGGCTGGGGCCATCAAGGCTACGGGGGTTGATGAACTCCGAAGATTACTCCGGGTTTACTCCAGGCAAAGTGTTAAGTGTAACCCTGAAGTAGAAACGTACATCAACGAGGAATAAGAAAGAATAATAAGTCATATTACAGCACAACAGGGCATACACAGACCATAGAACAATACATATTTCACACACTAGACAATACTATACCATAACGAAGGAAATATCAAATTCAAAATCCATTTTTATATAAAACAATTAGAGAAGAAAGCTCTGTATACTATAGAACCTTTTGTTCATATCAGAGTATATTAAGACAGAGGGCATATAATAACCGTATATCAACTTATCAAAGTACATTATGGACTTCACTGGGACATACGCCATATAACTACACAAAAGGGGAAATGCAATATAGTAAGGAAGGCAAGGCTAAGGGATCTAAAATAAGGGCTCGCACCAGGAGTAACACGACGTGGCGAGTCGTACACCGCCAGACACCCACACACCAGCAGGAAGCTGGGGAGGTAGACAGGTCGGGGAGCGGGACTTGGCCCAGGACGCGACCATATGCAGGAAGGCAGATCCTCCGCCGAGCCTGAGAAAGGACCCACATCTCTCACCAACATCCGAGATCCTATATTTTACGACACTCGTGACCAGGAGAATGTAAAGCCTTGTGAGGGCACGAACCGAGTTCTGCGGCTTCGCAGGTACGTTCTGTGGCTCTGCTGGTACGTTCTGTGTCTTCGTAGGTACGTTCTGTGGCTCTGCTGGTACGTTCTGTGTCTTCGTAGGTACGTTCTGTGGCTTTGCTGGTAAGTTCTGTGGTTCAATCTATGTACAAGAAGGAATACCATGGAGGTAACACAAACCTCAGGATTACGTTATCACCAACTAAAACGATAATGTGAACTAAAAGGATATGTGTAGTTGGAGTGGCTTGAGACAGACACTCGGCTATGAAGCAGTATAGAAAGGGTGGGAAAAGACCCAGAGGAGGAGGGCCATGCTGGACCCACGACTACAGCATTGCAGAGCGCGGTAGAGATGAGGGAGAACAGAGGGAGAAGCAAGTAGAGACAAGGGAGAGCGGAGAGGGTCAGGATGTGCGAGGATGAAGGTCCACGACGTTGTAATGATGACAGATGCTTCCTTCTTCCAACCGGACGGCGACCACCACACGACACGACCCACACCGTTGAGTCCACGCCAACCAGTCCATGCTCCACAACCCATACCACCAAACCCACGCGACACAAAGCCAAGCCAAGCACCCCCACGCCACACAACCCACACCACACAACAACCCAACTCACAGAAGCCACATCGTACAACTCTCTCTCTCTCTCTCTCTCTCTCTCTCTCTCTCTCTCTCTCTCTCTCTCTCTCTCTCTCTCTCTCTCTCTTGGGCACATCGCGCCAGCCTTACCCAATGGCGACATTTGATCAAAGGTACCCATTGTAGGTAGATCTGTAGGTATTTCTAAATGTGTGTTACCAGGAGAGAGTCTTATACTCGTGTTCCCCCGTCAATCTAACCTTGTATGTATGTAACACGTCTTTACTCCTATGTGCGTGAACACACACACACACACATACACACACACACACACACACACCCACACACACACACACACACACACACACACACACACACCTGAGCAAAAGACAGGTCCTGATTTATCTACCAGCTCTGAGGGAAGGATGAACACCTGGGTAGGGTGTAGTCCGACTGCCACGCCCAAGGATCGAACCCGTGCAGGTTGTACCCTGGGCTGGCCTGTGCTGACTCACGCTCAGTGAACCACTACACCACGGAGGCACGTGTGTGTGTGTGTGTGTGTGTGTGTGTGTGTGTGTGTGTGTGTGTGAGTGTGTGTGTTAGACTGTGGTCAATGTGTGATGCCTGACACGTAATGAATTGGCATGATGGCAGATGACCTGTACCTTATGAGTGACGGGTGCTATGCCTGCGTTGTGATTATTAATGTCTAGTGCTTTGATGAATGGTGTACGGCGGGTATGGTGTTTGGTCAGGGGTGGTGTGTGTCTGGTATACGAAGAGTGACGTGTGGTGTGCCGTATGTAATGTGTACTGTGCATAGCGACTGGTGAGATGAGATGAGATAGATAGATAGATAGATAGATAGATAGATAGATAGATAGAGAGAGAGAGAGAGAGAGAGAGAGAGAGAGAGAGAGAGAGAGAGAGAGAGAGAGAGAGAGAGAGAGAGAGAAGATGACAATCCCAATATCTCTTGCTACACCATGTGTTCAACGTAGCAGGCCGGGCGAGATTTCCTCCCAGAACATATGTGAGATCTAAACCAGCAATAGGAGGAGGAGGAGGAGGAGGAGGAGGAGGAGGAGGAGGAGGAGGAGGAGGATCTGGGGAGGTTTTTCATGACTGGCACGGCTGGTTGGCACGGGCTGGCACTGGCTGGCGCAGCTGACTCGCCACGAGATGTGTAAACAGATACTGGGGTTTACGAAGTTCATTTTACATCCCAGACTGGACCCTTCTATGCTCGGCAGTAAGACCAGAGAGAAACGTAACAATTCGAAGAAGGATTGTGGAAATTTCTTTTCTGGCTGATAACTATTGAACGGTAGGAAAGCTTCACCAAACTCTCTGTGGAGAGTGGAAGGTACTAAGGATCTCGCCATTATTACTTCAGCTATGTGAACAAGAAAAGATATGTTTGTGTAAGATGGTAGAACATAACTGTACCCAGAAACAGCATTTTCTTTTTTAAAGCTAAGACGGAACGGGTAACTGACTCCCCTAATCAACGCCATTTCATTAACGTCATATATATATATGTATATATATATATATATATATATTGTGAAAGATCAAAATTGAGCGCGTGATCAACTGAATTCCTTTCTTATCCCCAGGGAAATGAAACACGATAAGTTCACAAGTGCACTTTCTTGTCCACATCATGAATTTTATGATATGCATGTTGCCAGACTTAACGCAACCGACCTCCATTCGGGTGGTCACTTGCTTGCCAAATGGCATCCTAGCTACGTCTCTTCGATGTATATCAAGTGACTGTTACATCTCTTTCTTACATCTCTCTTGATGATGTGATTACTACACGATAGTGCACTTGGGAACTAATCGTGTTTCATTTCCCTGTGGATAAGAAAGGAATATGTTGACAGGGGAGGGCTGTTTGGGTGGTGACAGGGGAGGGGGCTGGTCGGCTGGTGACAGGAAAGTTTTGGTGGGCTGGATTTATGCCGGGGTACTGTAACTCCGCCTCCGGTGCTGGGTCCAGGACGTGATTACTGAGATCCTTCACCTGGATTCTGGATTCTTGCTTACTGGACCCTAGACCTGGGCAATGGGTTTCTGACCTGGGTACCGGGTTCTTGATTACTGTCAAGACGAGACTACAGAAATGTAATCTGGGTCCAGACTGGAGTGTGCTTGACCGGCGAAATTGGCACCGTAAATTGTGTCTTGAACGAGACAATGGAGATGTGAACTGGGGGAAATACGACGGCTTGGACCTTGGACCATGAACTGGGTATTGTTTGGAACAGTGACACCACTGAACGAGGTGATTACTGGGTCAGTGGAACCATTTACAGCGGCTCTTGAAGTGGGGTTTATATGTGCCTAGAGTTTCCATTTTGACTTGGGCAGCGGTGAAGTGAACTGGGCCTTGGTTAAGAATGGAGAGAGGTGAACTTCGAGACATCGACTGCACTCAACTGGGGAAATGGCGACGTTGACTGGGATGTGACTGGAGCACCGCGGCCGTCGACCAAGTGATGGCTGATGGAGGAGTCCTTGGGCCCAGATCTCGATCATCACCAAGGCATCGAGGATGTGAACTGCACTGTTGGCTAGGCTTGGACCGAAATACCGGAAAGTTGAACTGTGAGAATTAAGGCATTGACCCGAGTCTATCTATACTAGGAAGTGAACTGGGATCTGTCAGTCCTCGTGTTGACCCTACCAGCAAGAGGAATATTCCAGCCTCATTCTCTCAGAACAACTCGCGTATCTGAACATCTCTAACGATTGTCGACTGACGTTGAAAAAATTCCTACACGAGCGAGAAATTCAACAAAAGAGAATGACTTGAAAGTGAGATATCCATACCAGATGGGGGAAAAAAAAAAGGCAAGACTAAACCAACCAAAAACGAGTGAATATATTCACTTCCAAATTCGTTAACCTCCTAACTGAACGCCTCTGTAAACCGGTTCTTCTATCCATAAGAGAGCGACACTGAAGACCACTGCATATTGAGGCACTTTAAAGGAATCAAAAGCTCCATTCTCAGGATCATAACTGACAACGAAGGGAATTTAACTCCCTTCCCCAAACCTGGAATGAGTGCACGATGCCATAAAGCCAGGATTCCTCCCAAACACCGACATGTAAATTTACTCGAACAAGAACAAAGCTCTACACAATCTGCATTTACACTCACAGGAACTAAAGAATTTGTGGCAGAGTCAATACACACACACACACGTCCATAGTAGCCGAAACTGGCGTATCAAATGGAAATTTTTCCTGTTTCCTTCGTGTCTCTCTCTCTCTCTCTCTCTCTCTCTCTCTCTCTCTCTCTCTCTCTCTCTCTCTCTCTCTCATCCTTTCCCTCACTCCCCTTCCTTCTTTACTTATTTCCCTCTCACTTCTTCCTCTACCCACCTGTAACTCTCCCTTTTCTCCCCTCTCTCTTTTCCCTCTTCTCCCGTCTTCCACTCTTCTCTCTTCCTCTCTTTCTCTCTCTCTCTCCCCCCGACCCAGTTTCATCGCACGGAACACTAATGCCGTTCAATTGAAGCCTTAACTAGGGTATTAATCAAGTTTAGATACGTGTCGACGGCACAACGAAATTCCTCAAAGTGTCGCGGCTTTCCTCACTTCCAGGGGACGGGGTAAACAAGTCGTATCTCTGCCGCCTCTGGTAATGATGACAGGAATGTCCCTTTTACAGCTACGACAGAAATGCAACACCCTCGTAACAATTGTTCGCTTACACTTGCATTTATTAACTGGGATTTTCTGGGGACACTTGCGCCAGGAGTTTTATGCGAGACACACACACACACACAAAAAAAAAAAAAGTGTCAAGGAACGGTTTGTTTTACGTGCATACGAAGAGAGAGAGAGAGAGAGAGAGAGAGAGAGAGAGAGAGAGAGAGAGAGAGAGAGAGAGAGAGAGAGAGAGAGAGAGAGTAATTTGCATCACTCGATCAACTACCTCACCTCGTCGTTGGATAGAATCAAGTGTCGAACCGAATTGGTTGCATCTCGAACTGAGCTCTTAAGCTCGAAGCACGATGCCTCTGACTCCCATGTGATACAACAACTCAAAGATTCGTATCGTAATATATATATATATATATATATATATATATATATATATATATATATATATATATATATATATATATATATATATATGTATATATATATATATATGAGAAAACGGTTTGGAAATGTCTTAAGAGTAAATATGGGGGTTAGTGAGAGGAAAGAGCGAAGGAAGCAATAGCACTACTAAAGCAGACTTGTGAAAATACGTGAAATTAGGGAAAGAGGTGAATTCTACACTGCTGTGGGTAAGGATGAAAGTGGATGGCGAGAAATGGATGATTATTGATACTTATGCGCCTGGCCATGAGGAAAAAAAGATCATGGGAGATAAATGTCTTGGAAGCAGCTGAGTGAGTGAGTCAGCGGGTTGGATACAAGATACCGGGTATAAGTAATGGGTAATTAGAATGAGAAGGCGAGTGATGTGGCACAGAGGTTATAACTGGGGGAAGGGGGGGGGGGGTATGTGGTGTCCAATGTCATGAATGGGATCTATGAGCAGCGTGTGGAGTTCTGTGCTATAAAAAGACTGATGATTGGGAATCCCTCGTTTAAAAGAATGGACATACACATATATACATATGTGAGTAAGAGGGATGGTCAACGGGCATTATTGGATTACCTATTAATTGATTGGCGTGTAAAAGAGAGACTTTTAAATGTAAACGTGCAGAGAGGGGCAGCTGGAGGGATGTCTGACTTCGTGCAGACGGTAAAAATTTGTAGAGGATCTAGGGAAAGAGGAAACTATCGGTGAGAAGAGAGGGGTTGAGAGTAAATGAGCTTGGAAAAAAGGTTTGTGCGAAGAAATACCGAGTGATAGAATGTACTAGCAAAAGGTGAGAGTAAATGAACCAAGGGGAGTGGGTGAGGAATGGGTTGGTATTTAAGGAAGCAGTGATGACATGTGCGAGAGATGTATGTGGTGGCATCCGAAAGGTGGGAGGTGGGCAGATCAGAGAAGGTAGCGAGTGGTGGGATGAAGAAGTAAAGATGCAAGTGAAAGAGAATAGGGAGGCGTTTGGGCGGTACCTACAGGGGAGGAGTGCAGATGATTCATGAGTGTATAAAAGAAAGCTGCAGGAGGTCAAGAGGTCAAGCAGAAAAAGAGTAAGAAAGAGGTGCGATAAAAAAAAATGAGTGGTTGAGAACACTATGAAGGGTGTGCTGAAATGATGTGGGTAAATGGAGAGAATGAGTGAGGATAGGTTAACAAAGAAGATATATGTGTCAGATATGATGGGAACAAGGAGAACTAGGAAACCAAACTGGATATAGAAAGATGGAATGAGAAAGATTTTGAAATTTGAGCGATCGGGGTCTGAACATGCAGGAGTGTGAAAGGCGAGCACGGGACAGAGTCCAGTGAAAATCTAAGGTATACCGTGGTCGACGTGCTGTCAATGGACTGAACCAGGGCATGGGAAGCGTTCAGGGTAAACCATGGAAAGGTCTGTAGGGCCTGGTTGTGGATAGGAAGCATAACACACGACAGCAAGAGAATGGATGTGAACGGATGCGGCCTTTCTTCGTCTGTTCTTGGCACTACCTCGTTCATGCGGGAAACGGCGGTCTAGTATGAAAGAAAAAATATACATACATTCACTAACCGTCGATGCCGCTGGAAGACAGGATGATGAGAGACTACTGGTCTCTGAAGCTGATGTGAACGTTGACGCTTAGTCTTTACCTGTGGAAGAGAGAGAGAAGAATATCTTCATTAACTACATAGCCTTGGTGACCGAGGGACGAATGAGGGATATTTCAGGTGCACATCCCTGTTTATATATATATATATATATATATATATATATATATATATATATATATATATATATATATATGCACGGCTGTTAAAACCTTCCTGTTCTGTTACGTAATAAGTAAATATGATGTTGACTGTAAAGATCCCCCCTCATATCTGCATCTGAATGGGGAGCTGTAAATGTAAACACCCCATATATCATGATCTCTATGGGGAGCTGTAACTGCAAAGACCCCATAACTCCTCATCTGCATGGCTAGTCAAATTTCCGTACCTCTCATTACGAGTCTGTTTGTCTGCTCAAAACAAGAACTGTTAGGTATAACGAGCGCGTCTACTTCTATTTCTATAAATCCTATGCCAATGATCATATTACTATCAGGTCAACATCTGCATGAGCATGTCACAATGCGTACTTCATATTTCCGTGTGTCTATGTTTGTGTTGTGCTGTTATGTCTTAAACATCTTTCCTTTCCGCAGAGGTTCGTCCTATTGTCAGCGTTGGGACGCACATGGTGGGTGTCGTAGGCGACAGAAAGTGTTGAAGAAGCGACTAATGATACACCGGGGTCTACTTTATTTTTACAAAAAGCAGCGCGATGACCACCCCTACCAGAGGTTGTTCAGTTGGTCTTCGCCAGTTCGAATATGCTAATCGCCAGAAAAAAAACAACAACTCAGGTGTCACGCACATCGCTTAGGAAGACAGTAAATGTCGTACGTCGTCCCCAGTCGCGAAAGTGGGTATTCAGAGTTCGGGCCATTCATTTGGAAGCCAAGTAATTACCACCAACACCATTGTCGAACGAATGCCATTTCTGCCTCTCTCTCTCTCTCTCTCTCTCTCTCTCTCTCTCACTAACCCGGCAACCTCCGCACTTCACTATCCATGTTAGAACAACGTTGAACTTGGCCTTAATTACTGGAATACTAGCAAAAAGAGAGCGAAAAATCGTCTCGAGGTAAATTCAGTGTCAGGAGAGAGAGGATCAGGCCAGGTCGAATCACTGGCAGACGCAGCAGCAGCAGAAGATGGTTTAGCGGACGTGCCGTCACCAGGCTCGAACATATCCAGTGGGCAGGAGGGTCGAGGTGGCCAGCATATATCTGGACGACCAGAAAATGACTGGCGTCGAGGCATCCGGCCAAGCGATAAGCATACATAGACACCTGCTTCATTAGTGGTCGGCGTCGGCACAACCCCGTCACCCGACTGGTTCCTCCTCGTGGCCCCCCCCGACACTCCTTGGCCTTTAGCAGAGGTTCCCAATTACTCAAAAGCAGTGAATGATGCTTCATTATCTTCGTGATACGAGTGATCATATATATCTATCGTTGGGGGGAGGGGGCTGGGTGCCCGTCGCCACGCTCTGTTTTGTTCGGAAAGCGATGCCATCTTATCATTCTTCATCAGACAGTCATGATAGCGTCTTAATCGTTTCATAATGATCAGTGATATCTTGTATCGCAATATACGATCTCTTCCTTCTTCTTTTTTTTCTTCTTCCGTGGCTACTGCTAGTTGCCAGACTAGTCTGGCTCTACAAGAAAGCCATGCGCCCGTAAGACGTTGAGTGGGTCTCTCTTTTTCAAAGTCTGCGGGGGAGCAAAACTTTGATCAAGACACACGACCCTTCACTTCCGGGCCATGTTGGGTCACCCGCTAACGAGATAACGAGACAACTGGCTGGTTTTGGCCGGTGACTAGTATGCACACCTACACACTCGAACTTTACTAAGTACTGACCGCGGATGAGGTGGTTTTGTAAGAATACTAATGAAGGTGGTAGAGAACAGGACGAAATTGATGATTCGGACACGACGCTGGAAAATAATGAGTGTCGGTCCCACGTTCATTTACATTTCTTACATCTCTCGTATAAGGCGTAAGGAGGCAGCCAGGCGTGAGATGAGACCGAGAGGAGAAGCTGGAGCAACTCGGACCTAACCCTCTCCCTGCCACCCAGCAGGCTCGTCACGCACCCAGGGACCGAGATGGTCCTCATAATGGTGTCGGGACGTACGAACACATCTCCCACTCCTGTAACACAGCTTAGTGTTGGCTGTATAGCTAGGAAAGATGTGTTGGTTCGAGGGACAAAACAAACACACACACACACACACACACACACACACACACACACACACACACACACACACACACAACTAGAAACGCCAACATTTGAGAGTGAATACAACGTGTCTCCCTGGACTGTCACTCACCATCAGGTTCAAAAACCAGGGAGACAACACCAAAAACGCCTCTCTTCACCACACTCTCGATGAACCTAAAAATCGCCTCACCTTCCTAAGTCCGGTCGAGGGTCATCTTCACTCCACCATCACTAATCCTTCGACACCACAGCGATCTAAACCAACCCTTAAGGTTCAGGTCAAAGGCCATTTTCGTTACTCCCTCATCTATATTAAACCCTCAACACCACTCAGGTCGAAAGGCCATTTTCACTACTATCTAGACACACCATTAACTTCCGACTTGACCCCTCACAGGTCAGGTTAAAGGTCCTCTTCTCTAGAGGCAATGAAACTAACCGACCAGGTTCTGGTGTTGCCCAAAGCTGCTGATAGTATAGCTCGGGCATGCAAGTCGTCGTATTACCATCCTTAATATGCGAGAATGATAAGACATTCTGACTCAGTCTCCACGCACAATAATTCACGAAGTAAGTACTGAAGCTGGTTAAGAGTCACGAAACAAGTACTGAAGCTGATTAAGTCACGAAAATAAGTAATGAAACTGGTCAAGAGTCACGGAATAAGTACTAAAGTTGGTTAAAAGTCACGAAAATAAGTTCTGAAGCTGGTCAAGAGTCACGAAATCAAGTCTAAGAGAAACTCAAACAAGAGTCCATTCTTAAATAGATTAACCATCACCTCAGCACAAGTGGTCAGCCGGGGTATAATCTTCAACCAAAGACGTTCAAAAACATTCCAGTTCACATAGTAACACTAGGGAAGAGATCTCTCAAGCATGTTAGCCACCTGAGTCCGTGATTCAAGAATGCTGTCGCATTTTAAGAGGTTCTTGTTGACATAGATGACTGGACTACAATAGCATCCGGGTGAGTGTAGGTGGAACACAGTGGTATATCTAGCGACACAATCATAAAGTGCTACAAAAGTCCTTCCGTTCGTTACAGGGAAATAATACATCTTCAGCCATTCGTGAAAGAACACAGATCTAAAACATTATGGACGACATTTACAGTGTGTCATTTTGGTCTATTAAAATTCACATATCCGAAAACTTTTTGATTTACATATCATCCATAATTCACGTCTGTGTTTACATATAATCAAGACCGACCCAACTTATCACGGACAGGAGATTACGAATTAAGGCACCGAAAAATGCCTCTGTCAGGAGGTCCACATACATAAGTGTGTGCAATATGGTCTTGGAATTATCCTCAACACATGATGAACGTGTTTACGAAATTTCCTGTAGAGGGAGATGCAGGTAGCTGGATGCAGACAGTCTTAATATCCCTGGCATTTGATAATCCTAAAGCCTACATACATAACCAACTACCTGCTTACGTCACGAGCAATATATACAGTGAGAGATTATGTGGGCTTGAGAAATACGGTATCTTGAAACACATCTGTAGAAGGTGTTCACAATATTTTTCGGGTGGCGTTTATAACATGACCTTGACAGCCTTCACATTGGCACTCAAGACGACTAAAACCCAAATAACCAACTACTTAATCAACCTACTTACGAGTCACTCTAACCAATGGCCAGGAACAGCAACAATCTTAAGTGTTAACATAAAATCACCGAGTTAATTACTTTTGGTGCCTTGTATATGTTCGTATACACATAGGCACATAACATACACCTGGCGTAAACAGGTGTGTGTGTGTGTGTGTGTGTGTGTGTGTGTGTGTGTGTGTGTGTGTGTGTGTGTGTGTGTGTGTTCACATACACAGTGGTCTTCCCGAACCTCGCCTGCACGAAGTTACACCTTGGCGAGGATGCATCAACAGGAATACAGGCCTTGTGAAAGAACTTCTCACTCAAAGAGGAGTCCACATTACCCTGCTACTGGAAGTAGCTCAGCCTTGTGATGCAGGAGCTTTTGGAAAGAGATCTCACACCAAGACCCTTGTAAAGGGGTTCTAGTTTACTTACAAGTAACTATACATAGAGTTAAGACATGATACGTATACAATACAATACAATACAAAGACAGGGCAACAATTCTCTCCCAATGCCACACAAACAGTGGCAATACACACTAAAACTATAAATGATATTCCAAAATGGAAGCTGTGAGGAGAAGGGCTTCAGAAACAGATATATTTGGAGGGGATTAATTGACAGCTGGAATTCATTAAGGAAGAACGTTGAGGCAGGAATATGAATGGTTTCAAGGCAATACCGGGCCAATACATGCATTTTAAGGGCCGGACAGCATGAGTAGTTGCTCACTTCCCCTAGGTACAAATAGGTCATTACACACACACACACACACACACACACACACACACACACACACACACACACACAGACACACACTGACCTCAGTTGTGTCGTGGTTAGCGTGGTTTCTGACCATAAGTCAACAACACAAGGCAACTCGGGGTTGGGCCCGCATGGGTTCGAATCCTTGGCGAGGCATTTGGCCCACACCCAACTCAGGTGCTCGTCCTCCCCTTTGGGCTGGTCGATAAATGGGTATGTGGCTTAGGCTGGTGTGTGTGTGTGTGTGTGTGTAAGACAGTACATATATACAGGGTTCAGAGGCGATGCAACAAGCGTGTGTCTTTCCCGGTACCAAACAAAGAGTAATTCCCCCCACCCCCCTCCCTCTCTCTCTCTCTCTCTCTCTCTCTCTCTCTCACACACACAATAATTCAATGTTCTTCAAATACTTATGAAACATTCGTGTAAAAGCGTTAAAGTTATCATATTGCATATAAAAAAAAAAGTTTGCCATCCTAAACTGTCAGACAGACAGACAACTTCTTTTCCTCCTCCTCTCCTGTCTTCTTAACTGTCTCCCCGTTCACTTTCCCCAGGTCCCTTCCCTCCCTCCCACTAACCTTACTTTCTCCCTCACTTTCACCCTTCCCTCATCCTCTCCACCCGAGTCCTCCCTCCCAGTCGCCACCCCTCCCTCACCCTCTGCAACCCCCAGTCCACCTCCCTCACCCTCTGCTACCCCTAGTCCCCCTCACTCACCCTCTGAAGCCCTCAGTCCCCCTCCCTTCCAGCCTCACCCCTCACCACCTCACGGCGTGGCACACATCTCGGTCACAACCATCGGTTCCTGAGACACAATTAGTGCGACTAGTCTCATTAAGTCAGTTACGCGTGAAGTTAAAGTGGATCCCAACTTCACGCCCTCTGGACTTAACTCTATTAAAGAGGTGCCACTTTATGACGGCTGCCGCATCCTCAGTCAGCAAAGCTGGTGGGAGGAGGACGAGGAGGAGGAGGAGCCCGCCCTCTCTGCAAGCTGAGGGTGGCTTCTTGCCGCTAGAGGCGGTGTCAGGACCTCTGTCCTACCTGCAGGTTGAGTTTGTTGACGGCTTTGGGTTTGCTGCTGGATTCAAAGGATAAAAATGATACAAAATAAAAAAGAGTCTTGCTATTCATCTGAAACATTTGACGCTTAGAAGACTGAAGTGAATATCAATTTGTTCTTCCTATCATCTTCCTATCATGTTAAAGGTTGACATATTCTCATATGTCATAACAGATAATGGATTGTCTCCGGATTCTGGACAGTCAGCGGCGTACGAGCCACATACCTTGGGTAGGAGCATAATCAGTACGTCTCATCGTTCCTGTAAAGGGTGAACAAAGCACCTGTCTTGTGTGGGAAGGAAGAACCTGACCTACTTATGAAAGAAGAGTCGTGTTATTTTTCTGTATGCCTGCAGGACAGCAGTCTCTCTCTCTCTCTCTCTCTCTCTCTCTCTCTCTCTCTCGAGAGAGAGAGAGAGAGAGAGAGAGAGAGAGAGAGAGAGAGCAACGCGGTCTTCCTCACGTGGACCACTACATGACAAATCAACAATCAAGACTGAAAAACTAAAATACACACACGTCAACTTTATCATCACACGAGATACTTTGTCACCAGTGAGGAAGCCTCCATTTCCTCCTCCTCCTCCTCCTCTTCCTCCCCCACCCGTGCTCATCCCCGCCCCTCTAGTCGTCCTCCGAAGCATCAGACAGCTTAAGGAATCCTAAAAGATCATCACTGGCGTCGTCCACCACCTTTTCCTCCTCTAGTATCGACGAGTACAAGAAGAGCAACGTATGGCCCTTTCTCACCAGACCCAGCAATTAACCCTATGGACCTTACCATTATTCGGGCTTCCATCACACCGTAGTGCGAGCGGTGGCAAGTGTTATGTGTAACGATGGAGCAAAATGTGAGTAGCTGCCACTCTTCTGTGAACTTCTCGTTCCTCTCAGCGAATCCATTTGAGCGCCTTCCTCGTTCCTCTCGGCGAATCCATTTGAGCGCCTTCCTGTATCTTCTTTCTCCACGTATGAGACACGTAGTAAAAGTTCTGGCCTGAATGAAATCTTGCAGTTAACAGACGTTGAATCTAATAACGTAAACCCATACCTTGTCAGAGGTATTAGTGTCTGTCTGATGTTGTGCCAGCCGTATAGACAAGTAAGGTAACTGTCTGTATGTCTGATGATCTAAGATCTCTACTCCCTAGCGAAAGCTGCTTTTCTAAGTCCTCTACCCTCTTCTCACATCCTGCCTTCCAACAAGTAGTTAGTTCACTTCGATTCCGGCAATAATTCACAGTATCTTGGCATCTTGGCTACACTTGGTAGCTGCAAAGAGAACAGGGGAATCTGGGCTTGCATGCACTTAACGCGAGTGACATCAAAGCAGCCAGTTTGAGTGAGGATGTACATAGCTAAGTGTCATCACTAGAGACACTGGGACCAAGACGAGGATGTATTCACCTGAGTGGCACCACAAGCAGACGGAGCTGGGGGGGTTTAAAATGAACAGAAATTATACCTCGTTTGGAAAGGAATATGGCATTCTCGAAACGGCCTTTCTATTTCTTTAAGTCCTCGCTTCCCCTTAACATGGAGGCCGTACTGTCTTCATAATGCAGCGGGTGTGTATTTACCTGAGTGGGCCAGGAGCAGACGGAGCCAAGGCGAGGGACTACTTACCTAATTGGCACCAGAGCGGCAGTAACGTGGGTAAGACTTTTCACTAGAGCGACACCAGAGCAGGGGGAGGCTGGAGTACCGCCGGGGTAGGCAGGCCCGAGATGAGGTTACTGACCTGAGTGATACCAGATCAGGGATGTGGTGGAGTCTGGAGGAAAAAGGCTGCTCCTGTATATATATATATATATATATATATATATATATATATATATATATATATATATATGTGCTGGAAATGAGATGTTTGAGGACAATGTGTGGTGTGAGGTGGTTTGATCGAGTAAGTAACGTAAGGGTAAGAAAGATGTGTGGAAATAAAAAGAGCGTGGTTGAGAGAGCAGAAGAGGGTGTTTTGAAATGGTTTGGGCACATGGAGAGAATGAGTGAGGAAAGATTGACCAAGAGGATATATGTGTCGGAGGTGGAGGGAACGAGGAGAAGAGGGAGACCAAATTGGAGGTGGAAAGATGGAGTGAAAAAGATTTTGTGTGATCGGGGCCTGAACATGCAGGAGGGTGAAAGGAGGGCAAGGAATAGAGTGAATTGGAGCGATGTGGTATACCGGGGTTGACGTGCTGTCAGTGGATTGAATCAAGGCATGTGAAGCGTCTGGGGTAAACCATGGAAAGCTGTGTAGGTATGTATATTTGCGTGTGTGGACGTATGTATATACATGTGTATGGGGGTGGGTTGGGCCATTTCTTTCGTCTGTTTCCTTGCGCTACCTCGCAAACGCGGGAGACAGCGACAAAAAAAAAAAAAAAAAAAAAATATATATATATATATATATATATATTTTTTTTTTTTTTTTTATACTTTGTCGCTGTCTCCCGCGTTTGCGAGGTAGCGCAAGGAAACAGACGAAAGAAGTGGCCCAACCCCCCCCATACACATGTACATACACATGTACATATATATATGTACATGTACATATATATATATATATATATATAGTGGGGACTGCACTATCTTTACCCTAACACTGATCATCTATAAATGTCTGGTAACTCCTCGACGTTTGTGGATTTCTGGACTTTACGTACTGTTCACGGTTTAAGTCTTGATTTACTGATGGTCACACTCTCGAAATCTTTTTTTTTCCTCATTACCCGCTGAACACACCTTGCTCCGTTTTTCTTTATTGAATTGTGCCGGTAACCCTGGCAAATTCAGTGTGCACCCCATGCTCATCCTGTGAACGGTAGCGCACACGGACTATAACAGAGGTCACAAGGCCTTTGTTAGCCAGACCCCAGTGGGTTAATATTAGATATGCTGTTACAAAGTTAATTCACTGTAGATGTTTCATTATATACATTACATAGTTTCATATGGTAAGTTTTACTCATTAGATAAAAAGAAGTGGATACAAATTCAAAACTTCAGGTATCTTCTTATCAACATTATAGTTATAACATTTCTTGCAGCGTGTGTTTAGACATATTCCTAAAAGGCTCATGTTTCTCACGTTCAAAGACATAGTGTTCGTGTCCAAATCTTTGGCCACAAACTTTACACATATCATTCAACCTCATTTCATTTCTTTTCTTTTTAATCTAACTTTTCATAAACTTTCCTATGTACTTTTTTTAACCCGACCCTCCATCCTTCACGAACTATTCCTGAATGTGTCCCTCCGAACCTCCTTAGCGTCCCATGTTCCACACTCTCCCTCATAACCCTCTCTTCTTGGATCTGTATTCCCAGCTCTGTCTCCCTCGCCACACTGCGCCCTCTCTTCTTCAGCTTCTGATCTACACTGTGTGTGCTCCACGCCCGTCCTCTTCGTCATCAATTCCTCCACACCGCTGCACTCCTGTTCTACTGTTTGAATGTATTCCTGCCTTTGAACACTCCCCTTTTCCTTAACATGACTCATCGCGTATTCCTTCTCCTCCTTTTCTCCTCTCCTATCTCCCCGCTTGTTCCCTCCCATCCTACCGCAGGCGGTTCTCTGAGCGGCCATAATTCTTCAGGAATGGTACCATAACTCCTGTGTCAGAGAAGGATGAGGTAGTCAACAACAGCAATGATAGGCCAGTTTTACCGTGTGGTTTCCCAGGGTTACCTTACAATACTGCAAGCCAGTGTTTCCTTTTGGCTCAAGGCGGCCCCACGGCACTGCTGGTAAGCCAGTGTTGCTGTGTGTCTAGGAGACACTGCCTGTTTGAAACGTTGTGATGTACCTTAAGAATGCGATTCGCAATATAACTAATATGCTACCACTGTAGTTTGGCGCTGAAGGGCGTCTCGCAACACTAATGGTAAAGCCAGTGTTACAATGCGATTCAAGACAGTGGTGCGCAACACCACTATTAAGCCAACGCTCTTCTGCAGCATCAGGAAGTAACAACAGAGAATGTCAGTAAATCCGTTTGATAAAATGTGGCTTGGGAAGGCTGCCTCACAACACTGCTGGTCAGCAAGAATGGTGTAAGTCAGAAAGGTGTCTATAACCTCCAGTATCAGGAGAGCCAGTGCTCTGTAGCTTGGGAGGGTGGTATATATATATATATATATACCACAGAAAACCATCAGGACTGTGGCATGAATGACCGTAATGATATAGATGCAAATATACCTATGATCTGATACATGATAAAAATTTTCACTTCTGTCTATAGAACTTCGTTTCCGCACATTTATACCTTTGCTAAGTTCCTCCACGCGGGAAGTGATGCAAATTTCCTCACACTCAAAGCAAACAGAAGACCTTACAATAACAGACCCTAACTCAAATGAAAGCAAACTGTCTATTTTTGGAGGGTTCCCCGAGCGAAGGCGCTAATTAGCTTGCAATCGTGCTGGTGAACAAGACCGGCCTTCTGTGGCGTTACTTAACGAAGACGTCAAGTGGTCCTTGAGCGCCTCGGTTGAAAGCAACTTGTTAGCCCTCGGCAGATGATCAAATGGACGTGCAAAGAGGTCCCTGGAAATGTTTAGTGGCTGCAGTAAGTGGCCCTCAAGACACCCCGGGAAGAGACAGGTAAGTGGTGTCTGAACGTTTTCGTCAGTGCGCTGAGCCGATTTCTTGGACACCACACCTCGAATGCATCAGGTGATTCTTTAACGACTCCTTGAATGTGAATCTCTACTGAATCACATGAGATGCACTACATTCTACAATCACTATGATGGGTCTATAAGGACTCTCCTACACATACTAGTGAACCAAAGGGATACTTACGGACCACTTAACAAGAGGTAGTGTTAAGGTTGTAGGCATCTTGTTAAGCATATCACCTAATCCCTGAATACCTAAGCCGACCTGACAGTTGAACCCTGAAGGACTCAATGACAGGTATTCATTCCCCGGTAACCTCTGTGGACAGACCAAAGTTACTTCTTGAAACCATCGTGAACGTGAACATTCAAACCACTGTAACGAGGTGTTTCAGGATGTTACAGGCAGTAAGGAAAGGGCTCAGGTGCCGGGGGCAAGCGTCTAGGGATTTTGTCGTGGGAAAGTTTGTCTTAATTCAGCACGACCGACGGAGTAAGTTAAGCTATCTCTGAATTCTTTAAAAGAAAAGTGTGGGACGAAACGATCTTTATAACACTGGCTTAAAACAACAATGAAAGGAAAAATTACATTGATTTTGTACGTCTTTATTACATATAACACTGGCTTAAAACAACATTGAAAGGAAAAATCATATTGATTTTGTACGTCTTTATTACACTATCATTATCAGTATCTGTTTCACCTGTTCTAATACATATTACAAGCCTTTAGACAGCTATATAAACCTCTAAACCTCTTGAGTTCAGTTCATTAA